>NW_024082386.1:0-83390 GCF_003009895.1 Hyaena hyaena | reverse complement strand
TGGTCTCTCTTGTTGGGACCTTGGTTATTTTATTTTCCTATTCGTAGTGATATTTGGGACTCTCCACCTTGTGTACTCTGGCTTGTTTCTTGAGGTAGCCCTGGAAAAGAAAACAGACAGACAAACACACAGGGAGCAGGAGCACACAAACGCACAGGCTAATTCAACTAACATGCAAAGCGAGAGGGAAAACGAAAAAGTTAATAGAAAAGACGGAGGAGGGAGGGCGAATAATAGGGAGTATAAAATACATAAAAGGGTCAAAAAGGGGGAAAGAAAAGGAAAAAAGAAGAAAACTGATGGGCAAAGAACGGTTTAAAGCATATAACCGGATTTCCCAGCTACAGTTAAATAGCTGTGTGTATGCAGTGCTGGTTGAAGAGGTTTTGTAAGGTTTCCAATGGCTTCAGATCTTTTCCATGTGATGTATGGGCGCGAGTGCAAGTACGGAGCTCCTTACTTCTCCGCCATCTTGCCCCTCCCTCTTCCCTTCATATTTAAATTTAAAATCAATCTGGGCTCAATCTTCATGCATTGTAGGGGTCAAGTATGTTTATTTTTTCATGTATTGCTATCTACACAGCATCTTGATTTTTTTAACATAGTGCTTTGGATTACAACATTACTGTACACCAAATTTCTAAATATGAGTGAGTCTATTTCTGAACTTTCTATTCTGGTCTGTGTATTTACCTAACCTCATGGCCATATCACATTCTCTTAATTATTATACTTTTTAAAATAATTCCTGCTAACTAGCAGACCAGATATTCTATTGATTTTCCTTTTGAAAGATATCTTATCTATTCCTGAACCTTCATACATTTCAATGTGTATTTTAGAATCAACTCATCAACACTTACAAATGAAAAACTAAAGTGTTGGGAATTATTAAGATTGCATTTTATCTATAAACTAATTTGGAATGGAGTGTTTATACAAGTCAAACTTGCAATCCATGAGCATGTATTATCTGCTATTTACCTATAAATCTATCTTCTTTTATTATTCTCAATATTTTCCCCAACCAGAAGTCTTGTGCAATGCTTGCTAGATTAATCCCTACTTACATGATATATTTTTGTGCCTTTATAAGTGGTTTTATATGATTTTTATTTTCTTGTTATTATTATATGGAAATAGTTTTTTTCACTACCTTCACATTGTTCTGCCTTGTCTAACTCATTTATAAATATGTGTATGCTGATTCTTTTGAGGATTTTCTACATATGCTACACATTCAATCATATAATCTGTATAACACCTATTTTTTCCTAATTATTTTAAATTATATTTCTTTTTCCCTGTATCATGGATTATTGAAAGGAGGGATTGTTTATTACTCTGTTAGACGCAGATGTGAATGAATGAGTTTCTCTTTTACAAAACTAGCTCAAAAAGCTAATCTAACTTGATACCAAAGAGAAGCATCTAAAAATTTTTGTTTTTCCTTACTCAATTAAAGCAATTATATTACAAAAATAGGTCTATTACCCTTTTTCTAATGGTGTTCACTTAATAGGTTTTCTGTACTGATGTATTAGGTATATACCCTTCTATCTTCTCTTTCTTTCTTCTGACTATCTTTCTTCTGACTATCTTTCTTCTACCTATCAACCATGCATTGTGTAAATGATTGAATCAAAAATAACCACAGGAAATAGTCAACCTTCAAGAAGAACTTACTACAAAGTAGAAAATATGACCATCCCCCCAATTTTTATATATACAATATGTATGAAACATAAGTGATCTCACAGGAATCTCTTTTTTAAAAAAATCAGTGTAGCTGCCATCATACTCCAATTTTAACAATAAAATAACACTAAATCTTGGGGAATTTAAGGAATGTGCCCTTAGAAACCCACTAGTATATAGTGTATCTCACATAGAAAACATGATTTAGTGACTTCTCTAGTCTTTGTCAGCATATATATGCATTACATGTTTGCTGTTGTTTAAAATATATCAGAAAAATTGCCTAACATAATCAAATCTGAGCCCTTAGAATTTTTAAGAATAAAACAAAACAAAAAAAATCCTGTTAATTATGTCTAGCTTTTGACTATGGAAACATTGACACAATGAATGGCCTTTACATGCAAAACGTCTTTTAAATCTAAGTTGTTAATTTTTAAAAAAAGATTTTCAGGTTGATGTCATTTATTGAGGGTAAAAACACCACAAGTGTTGAAAACTATAAGCTTTGCAACAAATACTTTTCTTTTTGTTTGCTTGTTTTTTTTTCCAACAAATACTTTTCTTTAAAAATAAGTTTGTAATTCATATAATGAAAACATTTATTCCTACATTTTACCTTAGCTTCTCCATTCCTGTCATATATCTTATATGAATGTGCGTATAGAAAATTATAAATGCCCTATTACTGGATTCAGTCTTGGCTAAGATACAGAATCAGAAGCCAGAAACTACACAGCTTAATTAGAAAATTAATGTGGAAATAGTGTCTTTTATATACTTTTTCTTTGAGAAGACAAAGCATTCAACCAAGAAGCAGTGTGCAAAATGATCAATGTTTGGTTATTGACATGTTTTCCCAATAGTTCATATGTGAACACTTTTTTTCCCTTTGTGCTTTAGAATTTTGTGTCTAGAAAAATAAAACAAAACAAATAATTTAGATCAAGGACTAGCAAACTATATGGTCCAGGAACCAAATCTTAGCCACAATCTAAGAATGTGTTTTTTGTATTTTTTTTTTTACATTAAGTTGTTCATTTTAAATGATTATGTAAATATGTAAATAGTTAAATGATATCCTTGATTTTGCCTCTTGGGCATAAAATTTAAGACTAACTTTGAGAAAATGTTTGCTAACACTAATCTAGATAATTCCTAAAATGTTTTCTTGATTAAGAGTTCTTGACCCCAAATAAAGGTTTATTTGAGTCACTGTCTGACAAGGTTAATTAAAACAAAACAAAATAGCTACGTGTTGTGTTTCCAGTTAGAAGCTTGCTAAAAGAAGGAATAAAGCTTTACAAAAGTGTGAGGAGGATTTAAGTTTCCAGGTCAATAAAGCTTTGGTAGCATTCGGATATCAGAAACCCGAAGTTATGGGCTGAGTTGTATCCCACCCAAATTCATATTTTGAAACAGTACCTTAGAATGTGGCTGCATTGGAGATAAGGCCTATAGATTTGATCAAATTGAAATTAGGCCTTTAGGGTGGGTTCTACAATGATTTGACTGCTGTCCTTATTGGAAGAAAAAATCTGGGCACAAAGAAAGACACCAGGGATGTGCATCCTATGAGGACACAGTGAGAAGATCATCATTTGCAAGTTAAGGAGAGAGGCCTTAAGGGACACAAACCTGACCACACCTTGATCTTGGACTTCCGAGCCATCAGAATTGTGAGAAAATAAATTTCTGTTGTTTACGAGATTCTGTCTCTGGTACTTTGTTATGGCAACCCTAGCATATTAATACAAGAAATTAAAATTCTACCAACAATGACCTCTGTTCCTCTCAGTACAGCTGTGTGATTTTTAAGAAGAAGAAAAAAAAAAAAAAGAATGAGGAGGGGGAGGGGTAAGGGGAGGAGGAGGAGGAGAAGGAGGATCCAAATGCTTCCATTAAAACATAAGGTTTACCATGTCCTGAAGTGCATACACCTGCAAATAACCAAATTTGCTTCTCTTCTGTTTTTCTCTTATTCTGTGAGCACCTCTTTTTAGTACAACATAAGTTTGAATCTGCTGGCAACAGAGTCTGAGTAATATGGTTTCTAGCACCTATGATTCTGATGAGTGCAAAAGAAAAAAAAAAAGAAGTTAAACAAACAAGAGGAAATTAATTATTATGGAGAGCATAGTAAGTAGAAGTGCCCTTTCCTATGATCATCTGTACTGGATCTAACTGTAATTAACTCTTGAACAACACAAGAACAAAATTGTGCTTTCATCAAACATGATGTAACCGTCTCTTACACTTAGCTGTGCTCACTTTCTCCCTGCAGAAAGAAGCACGAAGTCTGATTAGTCACTATATTCATCTCTTTGATACATATTTATTTTAAATCACTTAATATTTCCTTTAGATATATTGAAATTAAATAAATATTTTCAAGCTCTATTTTCAGTTAGGAAGCATTAGCTAGTAGACCAGTGCATCCTCATAGAGCAAATAGAAAATTTACATAAAAATTACACAAATTATCTACTTGAGGGCAGTGGAAGCTTCAGAGACAACTCAAGGGCTTAAGGCACTGGAATGTGGAGAATCTCAGAAAGTCAGAATTTCAGAGGGAGTGAGTAGACCACAGAATCTTTTACCCTTGTTCTGGGCTTGGACAAAATTCTGAGAATTGTAAACCCTGAAGAAAATTCCCAGGGAATTCTGAGGACAGAGAAACCACAAGTACATGATAGATTTCCAGTTCCAGACATTTATCAAATGTAAATGAAATTTACTGATTTAGACTTTAGGATCTATTAGGAAGAAGAACCCTTCCAGATACATCAGACTGTTAGCTGGAAACCCTGCAGTGCCATAGTAATAAAAGGACAAACTGAGTAAACTGAGCCTGACCAGAGTTGTAACCTAACCTGATGTATTATATCTGTAGCTTGAATTGTCCACTAATACATTTTGGTAGTGGGCAGTAAGGTTAATTCTTTTTAGAAGAAGTTAAATCATCTGTTATGATAGCTAGCAGAAGATAGGATTAAGTGGGCCAAGAGGGAAAGATTAAAGCCTGAAGTCCCTGAGTGGGGAAAAACAACTAACTGTTGAACAATGCTGAGGGTGTCTGACTACAGCAAGCACACTCAGGAATAAGCTTCCTCTTATGGATGTAACAGACCCCACCTACTCCCCCTCAGGTTTCCCCTCAGGATTTGACTAAAGACCTAAGTATGGCTATAGACCACTGCTTACACAATGGAATCCAGTCAGGAATGGACAACCCAGCACCTAGAGCTATCAAGCTAATAAGGGTAAAACCTGAGAAGGAACAAGGGAGAAGGGAAGGGGGAGGGCTGACCAGATCTTATAAAACAAGGACCCTTGCCCATAGTCCTCAGGCATTTATTTTCCAATGTCCCCTCTCTGTAAAGAAAGCTTTCCTACTAGTCTTCCTTTCTAATCTTTTATTCTGACAAACTTTTGCCTCCTGCCCATTTTATGTCTACCTCCTCATTCTTCAACATGGTGAGACAAGGAATCCCAGGTATTGTAGTAAAAAAAACCCTGCAGCACTGTTACATGTTTCATACCCAAGATCTGGATTCCTTTAAAAATCATGGTTAGGGGCGCCTGGGTAGCTCAGTCGGCTGAGCATCCAATTTCAGCTCAGGTCATGATCTCACGGTTTGTGGGTTCGAGCCCTACATCAGGCTCTGTGCTGACAGCTAGCTCAGATCCTGGAGCCTGTTTCAGATTCTGTATCTCCTCTCTCTGACCCTCCCCTGCTCACACTGTCCCTCTCTCTCTTTCTCAGAAATAAAACATTAATTTTTTTTAATCATGTTTAAAAAACAAAAGTAAACTATAAGCACCTTGACCAAAAGTGAAAAGAAAAAAAAATCAAAATAGAGGGAAAATAGAAAGTGCCCTAAAAAAGGTCCATATATTGAATGACCTGAAAAGGACTTTAGATGTCTATGATTATTACATTCAAGAAATAGAGAAAAATATGGAGGAAAGTGACGCTAATTGAAGAATCTCACAAGAGGAATGAAATCTATAGAATTAAACAGGAAAGCAAGAAATTGAAAAGTACAATATTTGAACTCAGACATTTATCAGATGGGTGAGAGGGAGCAGGATTTATTATGAGCTGCCACTGAGTCCACTTTATAGTCAACCAACAAATAAATTACTAAAGCCATTGACAGTTGTTCAAGCTAACACAGTGAATCCAGACTATCTGATAAGTGTACCCACATTGATAAATTCGGTCCAATTCAATGCGATGTCTCTTATTCTTTGATTTAAACCCTACATATTCACTCAAGCAATCCCTAAAAACACTCCCAAAGTTTCTCTTTCTCTCTCACTCTCTATCTCTGTGTATGTGAATGTATTTGTATACACACACATACAGTCTTTCAATTCTTTCAACATTCATGTTGTATGCACCTAATCCAGGCTTTGTTCTTATCTGGGTGAGGGATTCTGACTGCTGCTGTCTGAATCTAGTTATGTGTCTGGATTTAGTTGTGGATCTTGTGGAGAACAGTATCCTCTTGAAAAGCTTCTGCCTCAGATGAAAACATTACAGTCTCTACAAACAGAGAGGCTCAAAGATATAATGAAAGGCTGCCCAGCTAGTAAGGGAGTCTCAAAGTATTTGTGAGCTTATGATTTTTCATTCATCTTAATTCACTCAAATATCCCCATTACAATACCCTGAATTCCACATTTTCTCATTGCATAGCTTAACATGCACATATCATTCTTAATGAAATTCTTAATTTATGTTCTAATTTAAGCAACAGAACTATGTGCTCATGGTCTATATATAATGGACACCTTCAATAAGATAAGTAGTTATTTTAGAGTAGTTCTATAAGTT
The DNA here is from genome assembly GCF_003009895.1 of Hyaena hyaena. Lineage (NCBI taxonomy): Eukaryota > Metazoa > Chordata > Mammalia > Carnivora > Hyaenidae > Hyaena > Hyaena hyaena. The sequence continues at coordinate 76,849 of NW_024082386.1, read as the reverse complement.
TTCTGGGACTCTAATGGGGATGGAGCCAAGATTTTTAAGCTCTAAAATTGTTATTTTATATCTGCAATATCTTTAGTAAAGTTAGAAGCAACCATTTGGTTGCATTTGGTCTCATTTCCAGACTAATATTCTGTTGGATCACCATGCTGGGCTCCCAAACACCATCTTCAATAGGTATGTCATTCTAAATAATTGTGTGTAATAAGTTCCTTTATTTCCATTGCATAGAATTGACTAATAATATCATATGTTCTCATTAATTATAAAACTAATCTTAGATTTCCATTATTAGTGATATAATGTTTAAAACTACTTCTAGTAGCAAATATAAAATCAGTCTCTAATCAGTCAGGAAAACAGGAATAACTGTAAATTAAAGCAAATGCTTTAAAAGAGTGAATTAAAGACTTAAAAAACCTTTAGAAAGTGTGACTGAATAAAGGTTACTAAAGCTGTTACTAAAACTTAGGAAATTGGAAAACACATACAACATGGGGTATTGCCTTTTTTTAAATGTAAGGTAATAACTTTGAATATTTAAAATAAATCAAGAAAGGATAAGTTAACAATGGATAAAATAGGAAAAGAAAACTAAGCTTTGGCTGAAAGTTAACCAGTGGTAATACAAAAGTATTTACTAAAACAATTATTCAATCAAGTAACTAAAGATGAAAAACCTTAATAACACTATGCCGTTATTGGCAGGACGATGCTCTTAGATACCACCAAAAAAAACACCTTTCATATAAAATAAAAGAATTTTAACTGCTTCTAGACAGCTGTATATATCAGCAAATGTAATGACAACTCCTATCAGAGAGGTATATTTCTTGGTCATCAGATGTCCACAAAGACCTTCAGCTGAATTAATGAATCATCACCTGCTTTAATTAAAACTCCTGGTTGATGCTTTATACAGTTATCTGTGATGTCAAAGGAAAATAATAAAAGAACATGAAGGAAAAAATATATATGTATCATAAAATAAAGATAAGGAGTGATCATAATGATATAGATAAAAATTTTATAATTCTAAAGGATCAATTTACAAGAATATTTAGCAATTTTAAATGTGTAAGCACCTAGCAACAAAGCTTCAAAGTGCACGAAGCAAAACTGACAAAAAAGAAAAAAAAAGAAAAGAAAACTATAAGGAGAATTAGAACCACAGCCAGCAATTTTAACATTTGCTTCCATTGGTTGATAGAGTGAATAGCAAGTACTCAGAACATCTGTAAAAATATACAACTCTTGAAAAACTCTATCAAGTAACTTGAGGTAACTGCTGCCTAAAAAAGGACTAATAACTTATCTTTTCAAGTGCATATAAACATTCAACAGCGAAGGTCATATCATGAGCCATAAAACAAGTTTCAAAAAACTGAAATGCTTGAAATAACACAAAACATATTCTACAACTACAACCTTGACAACAAAACCACACAGAAAAACATAAAAGAAAGCCAAAAGCCAATATTCCTCAAGAAAATAGATACAAAATTGTTTTGTAAAAATGTTAGCATCTGTATATAAAAATGAATGTGCCATGACTAATGAGATGTGATGCTGATATGATTTAAAATTACTATATCAAGAATGTAAAGGAGAAACAGTACATGATCTTTCAAAAGATGTAGAAATATTTTTGACAAATTGATGGGGCGCCTGGGCAGCTCAGTCAGTTAAGCAGCAGACTCTTGATTTTAGTTTAGGTCATGATCTCAGGTTCATAAGATGGAGCCCTGCATGGGCTTTGTGCAGACAGCACGAAACTTACTTGCATTCTCTCTCTCTCTCTCTCTGCCCTCCCCCAATTTGTGCTCCCTCTCTCTCTCTCTGTCTCTCTCTCAATAAACAGTAAAAAAGAAAAAGGAAAAAGAAAACGTCTTTGACAAAATGATAACTCAGCAGTAAGATGTCTATTATTCTTAAATTGATCTATAGACAAAATGTAACCCACTAATGCTTGTTACAAAATAAGAAATGTATTTTTTGTCTCTGCCTCCAAGGTATTTGAGGTAAAGATAGATGTAGTGAATAAAAGAAAATAATGGAGAACCCAGAGAGAGTTCTTCACACAGATGGTCAGTGAACAATGGTGGCAGTATAACTCAAACCAAGTTATATATTATATTATATTATATTATATTATATTATATTATATTATATTATATATTAATTATACTATTGAATAGCATAGTATATCTAGAAAATAACACAAAAGAGATCACGAACCTAAATGCCAAAAAAGTAAAACAATATGATTTTTGAAAAAAGATATAAGAACAGAGTTCTATAAGTTTGGGATAGGCAAAGATTGCTTAAAGAACATAACAAAATAAGCATAAAGATAAAGCAATAATAACTTGGACTTTCTCAAAATAAAACTCTGGTCTTTACAGGATGTGGTGAATAAAATATCATTAATAACATGCTATGAATAAAATGAAAAGGAAAACCACAAAAATACATATGCATATATGATAGACACATGACAAAGACACATCACTAATATATAAGTGAAGAAGTTTTAAAACTTAATAATAAGAAGAAAATAGTAATAATGGTTACAGGATTTCAAACTATAAGAACATCCCAAAAGTCATGAAAAGACACTCAACATAATTAATCATTAGGTAGATGGATTTAAAACCTCAAAAAGATAAGAGTACTTACATTAAAGGAAATATACAAATAAAAACAAATTGTTAACAGTAAAATTTAGGCGAGAATATTGAGTAACTAGAACTTTTATTCACTGCCTGGGGGAGTGTACAATTGTACGATAATTTTGTTTCAAAGTTTACCAGTTTCCTTTATGTTAATTACATTTATCAGAGATCCAACAATTTCACTCCCAAGTATGCAGAAGAGAAAAGGGAAAAAAATGTGGATAAAAAGATGTATTCATGAATGTTCATAGCAGCTTCATTTTTAGTAGATCCAAATGTAAGGTATTCAACTGACTACCAAAAAGTAAATGAATAAACAAACCAATAGGTTCATTCATACAATGTATACCATCCATCAATAAAAAGGATAAACTACTAATTATACAAAAGGATTTGCTGAACGAAAGTAGTGAGACATAAAATAGTACATGGTATATGATAATAATTATACTGAATTCAGTATAAGGCAAAATTAATCTATGTCAGTAGAAATTAGAGTGTCCAAACTATGGATTGTTCCTATATGGTGGGATTAAAAGGGATTTTATGCATAAGGGATTATTCTTAGGTAACAGATATGCTCTATTTCTAGATGGGAGAATAGTTTCACCTGGGAATAACTATCAAAAACTTAACATATATATATTAAAAATGAATGGATTTTACTTTATTTAAATCATCTCAATGAGGGTGATATAAACAGCAGGACAAAACTAGATCTACAGAAGAGTAATGAATTCTGTGTGCTATAAAAAACTAAAAGCTCAATACTAGTATTAGCATAACTAGTATTTGGTCAATTAATTTCAAAAGGGGACAAAATATGATACTACTAAAAGCAATGTATATATACTTCAAATATCTTGTCACTTAAAATACATAGAGTCTTTGATTAGATGGTATTTTTAAAATTAATGTTTTTATTCATTTTTGAGAGACAGAGAGAGACAAAGCACTAGCAGATGAGGGGGAGAGAGACACACACACACAGAATCTGAAGCAGGCTCCAGGTTATGAGCTATCAGCACAGAGTCCCACGTGGGGCTTGGACCCACAAACTGAGATAATGACCTTAGCCAAAGTCAGATGCTTAGCCGACTGAGCCACCCAGGTGCCCCTAGATGGTATTTTTTTATTGTGGGAACAAGACCTATCTGACACACATAGTATTTCTGACTTCAGTTTTACTTTACTCTCTTACCTGGTATAAATGTGTAATGTATCATATGGTTATTAATTTGAATTTTTTCAAAAGGTTGTAAGGATTTAAGGATATTACAAACTATGGACAGAATTCTTCCAAATTTTTATAATAATTCCCTTAGTATTTTATTTTACAGTTACTTCACCCACATCTAATTTTAAGCTCTTTAAGAAAGGTCTTGATAACCAGCATCAGAAGTAGTGTCAGAAGGTCAGTAGCGTCAGAAGGTCAGTAGCGTCAGAATGTTGCCGGTGGCCCCGAGCTGCATCACAACACTTACGGCATTCACCTTCTTGGTCTCATCCTACAGACATTTTATCCTCTCACATCACAAGAAGGGAAAACCAGAAGCTGTAGGTGTTGAGTCCTGGCCCAAGACCTCCAGGTGACCGAGTGAGAACAGATTCCTTGTCTTCAGACCCGGGTGACACCACTTCCACGCTGGGAGACTATGGGGCTACCTCAAGAAACAAGCCATAGTACACATGGTGGAGAGTCCCAAATACCACTATGAGTAGGGAAATAAAATAAACAAAGTCTCAACAAGAGGGACCAAGAGACACCATTCAAAGAATACTTCCTGAATGGACAGGCCTTAGACAGTCAAAGAGCCTTTTTCAATACAGCAGTACTCGCAGGGGCAGAGTGCATAACAAGCTTTTAAAACTAACAAGACACAGAAATCTAGTAAAATGACAAAATGGAAGAACTCTCCTTCAAAGAAATTCCAGGAAGAAATGACAGCTAAAGAACTGCTCAAAACAGATATAAGCAACATAACTGAACAAGAGTTTAGAACAATAGTCATAAAATTAATCGCTGGGCTTGAAAAAGCATGGAAGACATCAGACAAACTATTGCTACAAAGACTATGGAGCTTAAACATAGTTGTGATGAATTAAAAAATGCTATAAATGAGATGCATAATAATATAGAGGTGTCCAATGCACGGATTGAAGAGGAAGAGAGAATAGGTGAATTAGAAGACACAATTACAGAAAAAGAGGAAGCCGAGCAAAAGAGAGATAAACTGATCCAGGAACACGAAAGGAGAGTTCGAGAGCTGAGCAATACAATCAAATGGAACAATATCCATATCATAGGAATTCCAGAAGAGGAAGAGAGAGGGAAAGGCGCTGGAGGGGTCCTTGAACAAATTATAGCAGAGAACTTCCCCAACCTGGGGAAGGAAACAGACATTAAAATCCAAGAGGCACAGAGAACTCCCCTCAGATGTAACTTAAATTGATCTTCTGCATGACATATCATAGTGAAACTGGCAAAATATAAGGACAAAGAGAGAATTCTGAAAGCAGCTAGGGAGAAAATGGCCCTAACATACAAAGGGAAACCTATCAGAGTGGTGACAGACCTATCTACTGAAACTTGGCAGGCCAGAAAGGAATGGCAGGAGATCTTCAATGTGATGAACAAAAAATATCAGGCAAGAATCCTTTATCCAGCAAGCCTGTCATTCAGAATAGAAGGAGAGAGAAAAGTCTTCCCAAATAAACACAAACTGAAAGAATTTGTCACCACTAAACCAGCCCTACAAGAAATCCTGAGGGGGACTCTATGAGGGAAATGTTGCAAGGAACAAAGATACCAGAGACACCACCACAAGCATGAATCCTGGAAAGAACACAATGATTCTAAACCTATATTTTTCAATAATAATACTGAATGTAAGTGGAATAAATGCTCCAACCAAAAGACATAGGAGAGCAGAATGGATAAAAAAAAAAAACAAAATCCATCTATTTGCTGTCTACAAGAGACTCATTTTAGACCTGAGGACACCTTCAGATTGAAAGTAAGGGGACAGAGAAATATCTATCATGCTACTAGAAGTCAAAAGAAAACTGGAGTAGCGGCTGTTTCTTAGTCACAATGTGGAATCTCACTCAGCTCACATCAATGAACTTATTCCTATTACATTACATTCAAATCTAGTGAATGAATCTTTTACTCCTGAATGGATTTGTACCAACATGAATTCATCAATTGAAAAATATTGGTTCACTGAATTATGTAGAACTTTCAAATGTTGATCCAATTCCTTATATCAAAAGTTGCATTTGTTTAAAAGGCCACAGTTATCACCAGATACATTTTTAACCAAGTGATCAATCTCAAATAGTAGATATAAATCTCCTAAAATCCTAATTCTCATTTGAAATTATGAAATTCTATCATTGGTAACAGATTGTCTACTTTTTCCTACGCTGATAACCTTACCTAGCGCCTTCTGGGGAGACAGTCCACAAGGGTCTGTCTTAATATCATAGTTCATCTGTCAGGCACTCTCAAGTAAAAAGGGTCTTACATGAAAAAAAAAAAGCAGCAAAAGAGCACAACTCAACCAACTATAAAAGCATTTTCCCTGGAGACAGCAATTTACTCTGGTTTGAAGCACATGCACTTCCTGTTTTGTAACATACAATACAAAATAAACGTGCACTAAACGTTGAAAATTTAACGAAGTTATTACTCATTATTTCATCAAGTACATTCTTGTGTATGGCTGTGATGGTTTTGAGTGTTAGTGTGTGATGGTGAAGGGGACAATGATCACTAGTGTAATCTGGTGTCACTGCCTTGATTCTTTCTACGGCACTTTTTACCAAGTTTGCTTTTGTAACCTCAGTATAAATGCTGACACCGTGAAAAAAAGGTCATTAGTGTCTTAGTGTTATTATGAAAATAGTTTGACCTCACAGAAACCCTGGTAGCATGCTAAGAATGTCTGAAGCTTCCTAGATCACAGTTTGAGAACCACTGCATTAATGGGTAATCAACATGTTACTTGTCATAAGTTTATTTTCTAGAAGAGCTCTTATTTTTCAGCTAGACTTGGGTTAAGAGAGTCTCTCCTACTTATATGAGTAATATAGAAAAGCATATCATTTTCTTCTTAAGGATAATTATTTCCAAATTCATTATTAATTCTCTCCAGCATTTTGTATATTTTAAAGGATGAGTATTACTATTAGCTTCACTTTACAGATTAAGAAATTAAAACTATATTTGCTAGAGACATAATAAGCTTCAGTTCATATGACTAGGATTTTTTTAATGTTTTAGTCTCACATAGAAATTGAAATTGAGGGAATATATTGTCTTAGCTCTATTTTCACTATAAAATATAATATTTACATTTATAAGCACTGATGATCAACACTGATGTCAGTAAAATATCCAGGAGACCTCAGTTCAAACAAATAACTAACTCCACTTAACTGAGGGAGGTTATAGTTAATCCTAGTCAATGAAGCGACATTGGCCCTTTTTAAAGAAACCAACACAAATTCAGTCTTTAAAATGACATTTTCACCTGAAAATCTGTAAAGACCACAGAAGAAACCTTAAAGGTTTCTTTTTCTTAAATATTTCTTTAAAGACATATTGTTTTTACTTTTAAACATAATGTAACCAATTGTGTTTTTTAGTTTCTTTAATGTAGTTTTCTCCAATAAAATGCATTACTTCATTACTCTCATTGTTTAGGATTCTAAACCAATATTCTATTATTAGGTTTGTTTGTTTGCTCTGGTGCCTGCTTTGTGTAGAAAATTAGTTTTTGAACAAATTCAATATATCTGGAAAACAAATGTCATGAATTACGATTGGAATATTCTTGCTGACTTTTATTTTTCTGTGGATGGACTTTTTAAGTGTCACTGTCTTGAATTTGGTGAGGGGTGGATGTATCACAACCTCTCCAACTGGAAAGTGATAGTTCATAGAGATGTAAGTGTTCCTTCATTGGTTAGAATTTTGGCCTTTTGGTCTGTCCTATGTTATATTCTGAATCACAAACATAGGGTGGGAAACTAAAAGTTTAGTTCTTCAAAAGAAGAAACTTTGCATTATGCTCATGATGCCTGAACTATTGCCCCCCAAAGTCAATCAAATGGGCTACACCACACCCTGTGAATAAAACAGCCAATGTGCTTGTCTAAAGATCTCATTTCATAATTGCTGTCTTGGCAGTACTGAAACAGCCTACATACTTTATATGTAGATTCAGCCTTGAAATAAAGTATAATCAGAACCCTGGCATTCATGTGAACTTCACGTTGTTCTAAAATTCAGAATGTCCTCACAACTTTATGGAAACAAATTGCTCTTTAATGTACTGAGAGTGGTATGTTTTAAATTACATAAATAACATTAGGCTACTTAAAACTTCTTTCTGCTGACTAGTCATAGTTATCTTAAATGGCCAGTCCCAGCATGGTTCACGTTCTGTTTAGGTTTTCCTTTTCTTTGCATGGCCAGGCTTTGTTTTGTTTTGTTTGTTAATAGAAAGAATGTTCCCTCACTTTTCTTTATGCATCTCTATGTAGGAACAATACAACTATCTCCTTCTCTGAAGTATTGGAAATCATGTCTGGAAGGTGGCTTGGATAAAGCCTTAAAGATCTCACCATTAACCAATGCAAACTTTTGAAGTATGAAGTGAGAGAAGCCAAGACACAATGCAACTATTGCCAATGACACGACACTAGAGAAGTGGTAACTGGAGAATCATGCATTGTGTGCTTTGCTAAAGTGCAGTAACCATTAAGGATACATTGGCCAGCCCTAAAGTATATAAAGATACAATTGACAGAAGCTGGACCGCTATCTATTTCAGTGGTTTTATCTACAATAACAATCTCATCAAAATTCAATGTCAATTCTTAACATTTTACTAGGAAATTAAATTGAAGACCAGGTAATTTGTTTCAATAAATCAGAAATTGTAACAGGCACATCAATGCCTTTCTATTTCTCTTAGGTTCATTCTGTTTTGTTATTTTTTTTTTCTGCTTTGTTATTTTGAAGTTAAAATCCTTTGTTCCTTTTAAAAATTGTTTCACTCACTTATTTGTTAATCTTCAAATTTATCAGACACTAAACCTTATGGATATAAGAAGTAATAACATCAGGCACCTGCCTTCTAAGAGTTTTAACCTAATCAGGTAATCCAGAGACAGTATAAGAGCTGTATGAAAATACAATTATGCCAAATAGCATCTTTTTCATGATTTTTGTCAGATGCGATCTTTGGTACATCATGTCTATACATTTACCTGATTAGCTCGTGTGGAATAAAAAAAAAAATGAAGTTTCCAAAGCATTAATGTAAATATTATCCACAATAGCAGGTTTAGCTCCCTGAAAGTGCTCTGTTTTTAAAAACCATCTGAAAAGGATCCTTTTCAATCAGTCACTCAACCTTGCTAGTCCCACCTCCACCACCTGAAAAAATACAGAGAGCAAATTATTGAACAATCTCCTTGACAGTTCCGTATATTTCCAATGAATGGATGCTTCCGAGTCCTCATTGTTTGCCATCTCCACAGACAAGACTCAGTTAATGAAATGGCTAATTAGATTTCTGTAATCCTGTAGTCATTGTGTCTGAGGTGACATTTTGTCGGTATTTCTCTGGTGGCTCCTTCAGTGTGATAGGGAACATTTTCCCTTCGCCAACTTGGCTTTTATTATGTTGCTGGAATGGCTGTTCCCCTGGTTGGTGTAATGAAATCATTGCCCTCCCAAATACAGCTCTGCCACTCAGCATTTAAATAGAAAAGAATAGGAAAACGATCATCTGATTAGTCAAACAGGCCCAGGTTCAAAATCCATTTCCAAAATCAAATAATAGAATTGGATTGGGTTCAGAGTGGAGGAATGACTTAGGTATTATTACATACTATAGTACATATTCATTGACCAGCAGAATGTGGGAAGGTTTAAAGCTTTAAATTCTTATTCTTATGATTCATAAGAAGTAAATTCTTTAAAAACATGGGAGCAGGTGGGCTTTATTAGGCAAACTTTTAGACCCCAATGACTATATTATAGCCAAAAAGTGAAAGAGCAAGATCAAAACCATAGTTCAAGCACCAAATAGGAAGTATTGAAAATACTGGAAAGATAAGTACTGTTACAATTCAGAAGTTGATAATTATTAAATATAAAATCCAAAGGATTTTATGTATTTGAATTTTAATTTATATGTTTATTTTTCATAAATTCTGCTAATTTCTAATTTGAGCTACCTCTCTATCAGGGTGGAAGAAATTTGTTATGAATCAATTTTGAGATTTATTCCCATATTTGGGAATCTTTCCAGAAGATTATATCTAGGTTTATACTTTTTAATTTGATTTGAGGTTGTAGGTTGGGTATAGTTCTCAAAGCCAGCAATTAACTCAAGCTTCCAGTAAGATTTCTTTAATCCATCCAGACTTCAGACCTAGGTCCACAAAGGTCACACGAGAGATATTCCTTCAGGTCCAAGAATATCCTCTGCTACTTCTGTGCTGTTCAGGTACATGTGGGTCATCTACTTGTCTCAACCAGGAATAAGAAATATCTTTGATTCTAACCAATTGTATCTACCTAAATAGATACACACAAGAGTGCTTTCCCATCCCAGATGTTTCAATTCTTCTGTATAGTATTACCTAAATTGAAGGTAGAACTTCCCCTTCATCTTAAATTCATATGGGGTCAGGCCAGCTCTTCAGTGCATTACCCAGCATGCTTTATGTCCTGCAGTTACCTTGCTTACTCATTCATCACTTCCACTTAGTCTCTATTTCCATTTCTAGTTTACCCCTTATAAACGATCTACATTCTAGCCTCAAGGTAGAAGTAACAGGCAGTAATGAAGCCTTGACCTGCACATGACATGTTCTCTAATATCACTTGTGTCTTCTGTGATGCTTTTCATCCTCCAAAAGGCCTAGGGCTTTGAAAAGAAAGACCAGGAACAAAGTGATTTTCCTTTGACTTTCTTCTATGCCACATACATTCCTGGAGGTAGGAAGTGCAAAAAACTGTGAGGTATAAGGAAAGGGGACAATTAGAGAAAGGAAAAGATTGATGGGAATAACAGAAGTCTCCACAAATGAAAAGATTTTCTCTATGGTCATAGAAAATTGGTATGATAACTTTATGTTGGTTCATCTTGGATAGATTAAACTTCTTTCCCCAAAATTCCCTTCCTAGGGTGTTTTTGGATATGGTGGGGTATAAGAGATAGTATCTCACAAAATTTAGAGGAAGGAAGAGAAGAAGTGGATATTTTATACTACATACACAACTTTTCCCCCTTATCCAATCAAACACCAATCTAGGTGTCTCTATGAAGAGATTTTACATATGTAATTAAAATCCATAATAATTTAACTAACATTGCACTTTATGTTAAATATGCTGGAATTAACATTAAAAAAAACCTTAAAAGAATCCATACTTAATCAGCATTAAATTGAGAGATTATTTTGGGTGGAAATACTGAATAAGGATTTCTCAAAAGAGGGCTTAGGCATTCCCTAGAGAGAAAGAGAGACTTCCACTTACAAAGCAGAATCAGGAAGGAAGGAAGAAGAGAGGGAGGGAGGGAGGGAAAGAAAGAAGGACGAAAGGGTAGACAGATATGGGTATATATATCTGTATATGGGTGTGTGTATACACTCCAATTATGCTTCTCTGGTTGAACCTGACAAATACAACCTATTCAACATTCATTCAACCAATTAATTTTTGTCCCTTGCTTCTAAAAATCAGCCAATCAACATTGAACTAGCTCTTAAAAATGTGTCTCTGAATTCCAGCTAGTCAACAACAGTGTCATCCTAGTACAGTAATTCTACAAATTATGTTTACCTACTTACAGTTATAGAAGTAAACTTAGCCAATTGCTGAGCACTATGCTTCCTGGAATCCTTATATAAAGATGACTTTATATGTGACCTTGTATGCCTGACCAGCATAGCTCTTCTTATTATAGCAAACAGTAAAATCAGCTTTGCCTTTCTATTTCAGATATTGAGTGGCGGCTTGATCGCCACTTTCAAGTCCTACTACACACATTTTTTAGGGCTTTCCAAAGAAACAAAGCCAAATATATATCTACATCTATGCTAGTAGATACCTATAGATAGATAAATTTTTCATATACATTCATCATTTCCACTTAGTCTCTATTTCCACTTCTAGTTTACTTACATCCAATAAAGGTTCTATATTTTACCTATACCTGAAGGTATAGGTAATGGACAGTAAAGACAATTTGATCATACACATAATATTACTTTTCATTCTCCAAAGGGTATAGGCTTTTGAAAAGAAAATTAACAAATGCATATATATTTATTTATATTTCAGATGGAAAGATTTATGGGAATTTATTATAGGTATTGGGTCATGTGATTATGGAGGCCAAGAAGTCCCAAGATCTGCATGCTGGAGAATGAGGAAAGCCAGTGGTGAAATTTAGTCTGAGTCCAAAGACCTGAGAACCAGAGGAGCCAATGATATAACTTCTAGGTGGAGTCCAAAGGCCCAAGAATCAGGAGCCCAAGAGTGTAAATTCTAGGCCAAATCTGTTGTTTCTTTAAGTTTACTTATTTATTTTTGATAGGGGTGGGGCAGAGTGAGTGGGAGACAGAGAATTCAAACAGTCTCCACATTGTCAGCAAGTCCAACATAGGGCTCAAACTCATGTGAGATCATGATATGAACCAATATCAAGAGTCAAATGTTTAACTGACTGAGCCATCCAACCCCCCTAGGCCAAGTGTTTAGCCCAAGAACACAGGAACACTGATGTTTGAGTACAGAAGATAGATATTCCTGATAAGCAGAAGCCGACTTGCCTTTCCTTTGCCTATTTATTCAACATAGGGCCTCAAATCATGGGATGATGTCAACTCGCTTTGGTGAGGATGACAACACAACTGACAACACACTAAGCCCTTCCCCAGAAGAGGAGGTAAAGTCCCTGGCTGATGTTTACTCTTCTCTTAATATCTCCTAACTTAAAAACTATGATGTAAAATTACCAATACTTGATTCTGATATAAAGTCAATTAATCTTATGTTATATCATAAAGGAATAAGAGAAACAATAAAACAAATAAATTTGCTTATTACATTTACATATATACACACAAATGTATTCATAAAATAAGGAAGAAATATCCATGACAATTACAGTTCTTATTTTTTCTGCAACTGGTCACATGGTCCTAGGTGACACTTATCACTAAATTCTGCTACTCATTCTGTTTTCTCTTTGCCTTCAGCAAGCACTTAAACTGGTCATGGTCCTTTACCTGGTAGGATGAACCGAACTCTCCTCCTTGAAGGGTCTGGTTTGGATCGTTATAGTTTCTCATTACATTAATCACAGAGCATGTAATACAAAGAGATTACCTAAGGGATCTCTTGTATTCCAGACATACCCTTTCTTACCCTCATTATGGAGTAGTATTTCAATTTCCTCTTGGTGCTCAGGATCACTCACCTTAGCCCAAACCTTGTAACTCCTTTATTTGTCTATTGATTAAGAAGCACAAGAAAGTAGTTGGATGATAGCCTTAAATTCAAGCTCAATAAAATCATTGTTGTATAGAAGCATTCCTTTCACTGCAGCTAAGAACTCTTGGTAGCAAAGCATAAAGTCACAAAAATAGGAAGCACGGATTGTGTCAGTGGATCACTAGGGTAATAGTGAAAAGTACCACTTACATCTTCCTCTCTTAAAACATAAATCCCAACTACCAGAGAAACAGCACTACGCTGGATGCTGACTTAGAGTATACAGCCTTCTGGAAAGCTTTGCTCCAGCCCTTCAAGCTATTACCACTGAACTCATCCTATAACCGAGTCTTCCAAAGCCATTCCACCATTCTTTCAAGCCATCAGCTTGAAGATGTTGGAGAACAAGGTAACAAGTGAACTCATAAGCATAAATCCATGCTGTATTCTTTTTTTTTTTTTTCTTTCTGTGAACTGAGTTCCTTATCACAAGGAATGCAATGTGGAAAACCATAACAATGAATAAGACATTCTCTAAGTCACAGATCATAGTTTTGACAAAAGCATCGCATGTTGCATGCAAGGAAGGAAAAACCATAACCAGAATAAGTGTCTATTCTTTTAAGTACAAATATTTCCTCTTCTATGATGGAAGCTGTCCAATCTACTCAACTTGCCACCAGGTAGCTGTCTGACCATCCAGGGGAATGATGCCATATTGGGGGCTGAATGTTCATCTCTGCTTCTAGTAGACTGGATATTCCGTGGTGGCCATAGCCATGCCAATCTTGTTGAGTAGAAGTCCATATTGTTGAGTCCATGTATAACTTCCATCCCTGTCTCTATGGCAACTTTGTTCATTAACACATTGGATGATAACAGGGATAGCTGAAGAAGGACTGGTATCCATAAAACAGATCATCTTATCCACTAGGTTATAATAGCCCTCTTCTACTGAGGTCATCCTCTGGTGAACACTGTCATAGGACAGAAATATCTTCATGTTTTTTGTCCATTCAGAAAGGTCTATCTCCATGCCTCTTACCCACATTTCTTTATCACCAATTTTCCAATCATGTTCTTTGCAAGCCCCTATCCATCAGCCAAACCATTGGCTACAGCATGTTAATCAGTATATGACCACATATCTGGACACTTCTTCCAAGCAAAGTGAACCAGGTGCAGGACCCAAAATTCTGCCCACTAGGAGAATTTTTTTCATCATTGTCAGGGATGAGAAGAGAAGGGATGCCCCAGAGAAGGGTTGTTGTGGGACAGCTGTCCACTTTTGGGTGGTGCCTCTAAAACTACCAATAAACAGGACTTCTCTTCCTCTGTCAAGTGATCATAGAGAATTTCCAATAAGACACTAGGTGCTGTCTGGGAGAGAGAAGCAGGAGTGGTGACCATAGGCATTTGGGCCACTTTTTCATATTACTAACTTATGCCTTTAGAGCCTACTCAGGCCTGTTCATTACGGAGGCCAAAAAGTTCCATGATCTGCTGTCGGAAGCTGGAGAGCCAGTGGTATAATTCATTCTGAGTCCAAAGGCAAGAGGACCAAGGGAGCGCAATGGTATAAGTCCAGATTCAAGGAGAAGGTCTAAAAACCAGGAGTGCTGATGTTAGGGAACAGGGGAAGATGGATGCCTCAGTTTACATGGAGACCAAACACAATCTTCCTCCACCTTTCTGTTTTACTCAGTCTACCAATCCAAATCCTAATCTCTTTCAAAAATATCTTCACAGACCTACCCAGAAATAATGCTTTACTAGCTATCTGAACATCACTAAGTCCAGTTAAGTGAACACATAAGATTAACTATCCCAACACATAAAAGTGTATTATTTCAAAATCCAGTCAGTTCTCATAATCTCCACTGGATAATCCAACAGAGCTCCATGTTGCGTGGATACAAACTACTTCAGGTCCGTTATTTGACCATGAATGTTCTATGTGCTCTTTTTTAACACTATTGAAATTTTAACTTTATCCATATATTTCAAGATTTTAAAAAATGTATTTGAAAATAATAGTGTACATTTAAGTGAATTGTCACAAAATATTTTGCTATTACTGTTTTCTTATATAGTAACCTACATATACTTATATATGACTTGGGAGGATGACTTAAAAAAATTGCAAAACCAAGCAATGAAGGGAAAATCCATATCAAAGGGGCTTAGTAAAAGGTCTAAAGCAAAGCAATCACGTAATTATTACTATTATTACTATTATATTATTAAGTAAAAATAATTTCAAGGAAAATAAAGCTGCTATACTTTATCTTGACAGAGAAAACTCAGAGAATTCTCCCCTTTACAGTGAAAAGAAGAAGTAAGAAAGAATAACAATTTTTTTTAAAGAATGTCTATTTAGTTTAAGAAGGCTGTCAAAATTGCTTTAAATTCCAAGTGGAATTTTCAACATTAGCAATGAAGGAAGAGTATCCATTTACCTCAAAGGAGAGTAAATATAGTATCAGAGACACTTGAGAAAATCACTTCAAAATTCTAGGACACTATTTTACAATCACTTTTTAAACTACAATCACACTTAAGCAGAATGCTAAAATAAAGTGAAATACTTTAATTAAGATTTATTAATATTCTATTCAAGTTCAGTAGTCAACAATCATTTCTATGTTGATGTATTTAGCCCTTGATTCACTTGTAATATTTCTAAATAAGCTGAAATAGACCTGCAAATAGCACAAAAGAGAAGGTAATTTAGTATCCACTGAAGGAAGACATTCTTTTAAATGCCCAATTAAATGATTATTAAATGTTTTAATTTCTTTGCGATCATTATAGTCTCCAATTCATATAAGATAGAGTATGAATAATAAAGCCATCTCACTATTTGACATTTTTTCCTAAGCCATTAACACCATTTTTCCTGTTGAGATTGCTCCCATCACACTGGGGAAAATACTATTTGCAAATAAATAGCATGTCCTTTAAACCTCTATTGGTATGCAATTTAGGATAAGGAAATAAAGAACTTTATCTCAAAAAATATTAATGGGTCTCTACTAGATCTTATTTCAGATAAATTCCCATTACTTGCAAAGAGTTTCCTGATTTCTCTTAGGATAGTTTTAAAAAACATGATTATCTTTTTTCTTAGTGACAGATTCATCTGTCAAGCAGTATCCCCAGTGATGGCATGTACATTGAATACCTTATAAATAGACCAGAAGTAAAATCACATGCAATGCCTCTTTTGCAGACTGGGTTCCTTTTAACTAACTTTTCTTCCTTCTTTGATGTTGTGGCTTTTTAAAAGCTTTATAAAAGCAAATAACTGGTCTTATATTTTTGGAGATGTTTAAAGGGCATTAATATCTTTATTTAGGCTCATGCCTAAGACTGGGGTATAAAAACATTCTAATGTGCAAATAAGTCAACTTATTCACACAATCTTTGCCCTCAATATAGAACAATTTCAGATGTGACCACTTTTATGATTTAAATACTCAGGGTATGCATTAAAATGCTTAACCTTTTTCAGTGATCCAGACCCAAATAAAGATTTAAAATAAAAGAGCATAAAGTTATGAACACCAAAAATAAGAAAGAAAGGAAGAAAAATGTGCTGGTATTAAATAATGTTGAACTCATTCTACTCATCGTGTGTGTGTGTGTGTGTGTGTGTGTGTGTGTGTATCCCACTCAAACACTTATGTATAAATATTATATTTGATGCATTACATTTGACTTCATGGCATGAGAAGAAAAAATGGAGCAATGCGGAGACGAATTTGAATACACTTGGGTCAGACAATGAGCAAAGTCATTATCCTCTACAAACCTACATTTTTTCATCTACAATATGAGTGTAACAATGGCTATCTTATATATTTGCCATTAACATTGTATGAGATAAGCATTAACACTCATGCAATAAGATTAATGGAACAGAATGAAGAGCCCTGAAATAAAGCCACATAATGTAGCCATCTGATTTCTAACAAAGAAGGCAATGTAATGGAGGAAAGATAGGCTTTTCAACAAATGGTTTTGGAACAACTGGACATCCTTTGCAAAAAAAAAAAAAAAAGTCTGAACACTGACTTTACATCTTTCACAAAATTTACTCAAAATGGACCATAGACCTAAATGCAAAATGCAAAACTATAAAACTTGTAGGGCAATACAGGAGAAAATATATGTGATCTTCGGTTTGGCAAATAATCTTTAAATACACACCAACGTCATGACTTGTGAAATAAGTAATTGATAGGCTGCACATCATTAATATTAAGAGCTTCTGCTTTGTAAAAGACACTGTCATGAAAATAAGAAGAAGACAAGTCACAAAACTGGGAAAAAAATATTTGCAAGAGACATATCTAATAAAGGACTGCTATCCAAAATATACAAAGAACCCTTAACAACAAGAAAACAAACAACTGTTTTCAAAATGGGCAAAATAATAGAATAGACAGTCCACCAAAGAAGATATACTGGTGACAAATAAGCATATGAAAATATTCTACAGTATAAGTTATTAAGGATTTGAAAATTAAAACAACAATGAGATTGCATTACACTATTAGAATAGCCCTCCACCCCCAAACAAAAACAAAAACAGAAACAAACAAACAAAAAAAACATGGACAGCACCAAATGCAAATGAAGAAGATGTGCAGCAGTAAGAAATGTCATTCACTGGTGGCTGGAATACAGAATTTAGTATCATAGTACAGACATACCAGGTTTTGTTTGTTCATTCAGTACAGACATTTTGGAAGACAGCTCGGCAGTTTCCTATAAAACTAAGCTTATGAAAAAATCCAGCAATCATGCTCCTTGGTATGTACCTAAATGAGCTGAAAACTATGTCCACACAAATACCTACACACAAACGTTTATGGCACCTTTATTCATAATTACCAGAGCTCAGAATCCACCAAGATATACTTTAGTAGGTAAATGGATAAATAAACTGTGGTATGTCCAGACACTGGAAAACCATTCAGTGCTAAAAAACAATGAGCTGGAAAGCCATGAAAAGACATGAGGAACCACTAATGCGCATAACTAAGTGAAAGAAGCCAATCTGAAAAGACTATATGCTGTATGATTCCAACTATATGATATTCTAGAAAAGGCAAAACTATGGACCCCATAAAAAGACTGGTGGCTGCCAATTCCATATGACATTATAATTGTGGGTACATGTCAAGATACATTTGTCAAAACTCATACAATTTACCAAGAATGAGCTTGAACGTAAACTATGGACTTTGAGTAATAATGATGAATAGATGCCAGGTTCATTGATTGTAATGAATGTATCACCTTTGTACAGGACGTTGATGGTGGGGAAGGCTGTGTGGGGACACAAAATATATGAAAACTCTCTTTTTTATGTGAATATATAGAAACTTTCTACCAGAAATTATCACTGGACTCATTTATTAGTAGGAAGGAAGAGATTATGATTTTCCTTGAGGGAGACCACACACATGGATCATCTTTCCAAGTTTAGGAAAGCTTGCAATTTCTAATCTCAAAAAGGCATTATGAATTTTCAGTTGACTATTATTCATATGGTTTGAATGGGAAATTAGCCTTTTGCTGATATGCCTTTAAGTGTCAGTATAACAAAAAATGTAGAAGAGAGGAATAAATATTTGATATGAGGAATAATGTGAATGGGAAGCCAAGGGAGGACAGGGAGAAAGTGGAGGGAACCATGAGCAATGGTTTCTGAGCAAGAAGATTGTCCAAGCAAAAACAATCTTTGCCTAATTTGGGCTGAGTAAGAATACTACAATATTCCCATGTGCAACAATATTTAATACTCCCAAAACTTAGTATAAGTGAAGTCCTTCCTAGCCATCAGTCTAATACATAAACTGGGGGAACTTATTATACCTAGAGCTCTCACCCAATTATCAGTTTTCTTGGGAGTATGACTCATGTCCTATGGCCTTATTTTATTTAACTATCTGTCAACCCCTGAGAAGCAATGATTGTTAGAGTGCTCCTGGCAAGTGTAAGATCAGGAGCATCCATGAGTAGTAAGTGACAGGGCCCATAGTTGTCAGTGGTTTACCTTACAATGATAGAGAATTTCATACTGTTAGTATGAATATGAATACCAGGTGAAGAAACAGCACAGAACCTAGGTAAGGGTTCACAAAACATACCCAACTTTGTATGGGACAGAAACTCACTTCAAAAATTGGTGATATAAGCACAGGTAAGAAAATGTGCTCTTTGGGAAAGGAGTACTGTATATGGATTAGAATTCTAGCTTTGAGACTTATTAATTGATGTCTCTATTTATTAACTCAATCAGGAAGGTATGTTCAATGTCCTAGCCACTTGATTAGGTGACTTTGAGCTAATATTAATTACCTTTGTAATACAGTTTAGGAGAAGGGTGAATAATAATTACTGCCTCAATCAATAGAGTTGAAAAAATTAAGTGATATAGTATGTTGTCAACCTTTAAAAAATACATACTGTGAACATGATAGCTATTATATAATAATAGCCAGGTCTTGTTTTGTTGTGGTACAAACAATATACATTTAATCTTTGTCTTTCATAACCTGAATAGTACACACGCAAACTGCATTTTTCCCAGTGATGAAAAATCACACTCCCTTTCCCAATTACCTAAAATCGAAATTCTTACTACATTTTGATACTCAGAGTTAGTGAAAGTTCTTTTAATTGTGGAGGTGAGAGATGTGGTCAGTTGTCTATTAGCATCCAAGCCCACCAAATACCATATTAAAAATGCCACAGTTGGAAACCAAAGTCCTAACTGTAGGCGATTGGGAAACAGAAGGAAATGAAATTAAAGATTAAGGGCTGCCTGGTTCCTAAACTGCAGAACACTCCTTGTACCAGAGATGGAATGATTCAATTCAATTCTACTGCAGAATGATGTGAAAATGAAACTGATGGGAAAGCAAATGGAAACAGCTGTGTTTTACTGCAACACAGGCAGTCTGCACATTTTGCTGCTTATTTATAATGAAAACGGAAATTGTAAGTGACAGGCTGAGGGTAGTTTATAAAGCAAACATTTTGAAGCCTTGGAGGTGCTATTGCTTTATGAAAGGCAACCAGCTGACCCACCTTTTCGATTATGCATGGTCACTGAATTCTTGTACAAGGAATGGAAGCACAACATTTTCATATCAAAAGGAAAGTTCTTGGGTCTACAGTAAAACAAAATTTTATAGAGCCCCAAATGTCTGCTATGATTTTCTAAAATTTAATCTAGAATACTGATCAGAACATATCTGGTTTAGAAGCTTTGTAAAGTAGACCTTGGACAATATACTATCTTCTGCCTATGTAATGAAGTGTCCAAAAGTAAGCATAACAATGCTGATCCATGGTTCAATTGTCCGGATAGCGATAGGGGATCACGCTGTTTTGTTCTTCCCATGTGGATTTTATCCTCATGTTCCCCTATTTGCTGTTGCAATTCAAGCTCACATCCTAACTGACCTATGCATGAATGAAGATGACTAAGGAGGAAAGGTTGAATTTTGGGTTGAATCAGCAACTGAAGAGGATTAAATTTCCATCAGTAAAAGTAATAATATTTTCTGCATCCCCGGGGTATTATTTATATGCCTAAAGAACACTGCCATATAGACATTGTGTTCTGACGGCACATCTTTGTTTCAGTCTGGTAACAAAATATTTTCTGCTATCATGGCCTTGTTATTCCAAGGATACAATGGAAATTTGGTTCTGAGTTTGGTCAACTACAACCTTACACTGAAATTGCCAACAATCTTCTCTAACAGTCAGGCTTGCAGCTGAGTGTGGATGCATTCTTCTAGACGTCTATTCTACATTATTGTTTTTACAAAAGTCTGTTTATTCCTTCCTACTCTATTAAGAGAGATAAGAGGCTTCTCTGACACCACACACACATAGGCGCGCACGTGATTTAGGTTGTGATATCTACTCACACAATGACGATATCTTAATCTATCTTATAATACCCTGAGACAGATGATGCTCTAAAAAATTTAGTTTTCTTTTTGAGGTTCTGTAAAAGATCTATTATCTTGGCCTTATGATAATTTAAGACTGCACATTACAAGTGTCCACAATGGGATTCCTTCCCATACTTAAAAAGCAAACTGGCAAAATGGTATAGTAAGCCCAGCTGGACAGAGGAAGTTTATTCATCCAAAAAGAGATTTTAGTTCTGTGCCAGGCTAGAAATTGTGATAGGTGAAGAATAATTATTTCAAATTTTAAAGCAGGAGGCAGATTCCCAAAGAAATAATTGCAATGTAGGGAAATGATAGGCTAGATTAGAATCATGAACAAGCTAGGATGGGAGAATAGAAGACATGTTGATTAAGTGTGCCCTGAAGAGGATAGGGATCTTTCATAATGGAGAATGCACTTGCACTGAATCATGGAAGAAAACTAAAATCTAATTATATGTCTAAAGAGTTGGAGAGGAGTGACATTAGTAAGATGGTGGAACAGGAAGTCTCATTTATCATTACCCCGACATTACCTATTTAAAAGTCATATACAAAACAAAATGCCTCTATGAGAGGTCCATAATCAAGTTAATAAGATGCAGTATCCTAGACTAGTACAAAACCAAGAAAATGAATAGGAAAAACAATTTTACTTTACCCTAGTCAGTCCAAATTGACTCAACCTGCTAGAGAAGGCAAGTTCATAGAAAATGTTTGAAAGACTCTCTGCACCTCCAGATAGGCTAATTAGGAAAGATCTTACCCTGCCAAAGCAGTCCTTAAAGGTTGGGGGGAATTACTATTTCTTCAAATGCCTAGGCATGAATGCAATGTTTCTAAGAGCATGAGGAATAAGAAATGATGACATGATAAAAGAAACAAAAGTAACCTCCAAGAATTGACCCTAAATAAATGGAGATGTATAAATTCCCTGACAAAGAATTCAAAATAATTGTCTCAAGGATGCTCAGTAAACTACAAGAGAACACAGATCAACAACTAAACAAAATCCAGAAAATGATACGTGAACAAAATGATAACACCCACAAAGAAAGGGAAGTGTAATGAACAAACAATCAAAAACATATAAAAACAATTATATTCTTTCTGGACCGAAGAGTATAATTGAAAAATTCTTCAGGGGGTTTTAACAGCATACTTGATCAAGCAGAAGGGAAAATCAGCCAACATGAAGATAAGTCATTAGAAATTATCCAGTTAGAGAAGCAAAATGAATAAAACAATGTGAAGAAAACCCAAGAGGATTATAGGACATCATCAAGCAAATTAATATGTGCAAATGTGAATCCCTGAAAGAGAAAAGAGAGATAGCAGGGCAGCAACCTTAATTAAAGAAAAAATGGCCTAAAATTTCCTAAATCCGGGGAGGGAAGAGGGGATCCAGATTTATAAATTCCAGAGGACCCCTCAAAAAGATGAATGAGAGGAATTAATTATATTCAGCTACTATAAAAAAAATTGTTAAAAGTCAAAGACAAAGAATTTTGAAACCAGCCAGAAAAAAAAACAATCATCATGTACAAGGGAGCCATCATAACACTATCAGTTAATTTCTCAGCAGAAACCTTTCAGGCATGGGATAATACATACAAAGTAGTGTTCTTCCAGTTGAAATGAAAAGATCCTAAACAGTACAGAATTTACGGGTAAGAGTATATAATAGACAAATACAGAATACTCTAGTACTGCACTGGTAGTATGTAAGTCACCTTTAATTTTAGCATAAAAGTAAAAAGACAAAAGTGTAAAGAATAACTATAACTATAAAAACATTTAATGGATACATAATATAAAATATGTAAATTTTACTAGTCTCTATTGTACAATAAACTGCAATACATTGTAATTATATTGAGTGAAAATAAGATATATTCAATAACAAAGTAGCTAGAGAAGTAAATGTGTATATTTTTCTGCAGTTGAATTTAAGTTTTTATCATCATAAAAAAAAGATCAAATCATCTTGCTAAAAGAATTACCGAATTAGAAAGGAAAACAGTGAGACAAGAAAAGAGGGACAAAAGAACTTTAAGATAGAAAACAATTAACAAAATGGCAATAATAGATACTTATCTATCAATAACTATTTAAGTATAAATGGATTAGCTCTCTAATCATAAGATAGAGTTCCTGAAGGGAAAAAATTTTAAAAGAACCAACTATAGGTTACCTATAAGAAATTTAGCTTAAATGTAATGGCATACACAGGCTAAAACTGAAGGGATGGGAAAAGATATGCCATTCAATGGAAACCAAAAGGTTGGCTATACTTGTAGCATACAAAAAATAGATATTAAGTCAAAAACTGTCTCAGAAGACAAAGAAGGATGCTATATAATGATAAAAAGGTCAATTCACCAGGAAGACATAAAATCATAAATATATATATGCACTCGACATCAGAGCTCTTAATTGTATAAAACAAATATTGACAGACCTGAAGAAATAAATAGTCATATAATAACAGTAATACTCACTGTCAATAATGGATAGAACATATACACAGAAAATCAACAGGGACACAGAACAATAGACAAATGGACCTAACAGACATATACAGATTATTCTACCTGACAGCTGCAGAATAGACTCTTCTCAAGTTCCATGGAATAAGTTCTGGAATAGATCACATGTTAGGCTACCAAACCAATCTTAACGTATTTAAGAAGCCTGAAAACATAACCAAGAATCTTTTCAGCTCACAGTGGAATAAAGCTGGAAAACAGTGACAGTAGAAAACTGAAAAATTCACTAATATATAGAAATTAAACAACACACTCTTAAACAAACATTAGATCAAAGAAAGAATCAAAAAGGAATTTTAAAACTATATTGAAATAAATGAATATGAAAATATAATTTAAATATGTAAATGAATATTAAACCAATGAATATGAGCACACAAAAATAATGGCAAGCAGCAAAAGAAGGATGATTATAGCTATAAATCCTTGCCTTAAAAATGAAGAAATATATCAAATAAACAACATAATTTTACAAATCAAGGAAGTAGAAAGAGGAGGGCAAACTAATTTCAATTTTAGCAGAAGAAAAGAAACAATAAAGATTAAAGCAGAAATAACTGAATAAAGAATAATGAAACCAGAGAGATAAAGAAAACTAAGTTGGTTTCTGAAAAGATAAACAAAATTGACAAACCCCTCACTAGACAACGTAAAGAGAAAGCAGACTCGAATAAATAAATCAGAAGTGAATGAAGAGGCATTACAACTGATACTACCAAAATAAAAAGGATCATAAGAGACTACGATGGATAATTATATTCCAACAAACTGGACAGCCTAGAGGATATGAATAAATTTTAGAAAGATACAACCTGCAAAGATTGAATTATGAAGAAACAGAGAATTTGAACAGGCCTATAAATAAAGAGATTGGAGCTGTAATCAGAAACCTAACAAAGAAAAGCCCAGGACCAGATGGCTTCACTGGTGAAATCTACCAAACATTGAAGAATTGATGCCAATCCTTTTTAAACTCTTCTAAAACTGAAGAGGGAGGAACACTTCCAAACTCATTTTATGAGTCCCACATTACCCAGATACCAAAGCCAGATGAATACACCAGAAAAAAGACAACTAGAGTCCATTATCCCTGATGAACACAGATGCAAAAATCCTTAATAAAATACCAGGACGACAAATTCAATAGAGGAGTAAAAGGATTATGTACCACCACCAAGGGAGATTTATACCTAGAATGAAAGGATGTTTTCACATGAAAATCAATTAATGTGACATATCACATTAACAGAATAAAATATAAAAACACATAATCATCTAAATAGATGTAAAGAAAGTAACAGAATTCAACATCCTTTCATGATTAAAAATTCTCAACAGAGATTGAAGGAAACTACTTCAACATAATAATACTTCAACTATATACAGCAAGCCCATAGTTAACATCATACTCAAGAATGAAAAGCTGAAAGCTTTTCCTTGTCCTATAAAATCAGGAAAAGAAAAAATGAGGATGCTCACTTTTGCCGCTTCTAATCAATTCAGTACTGAAGTTCTAGCTAGAGCAATTAGGTAAGAAAATAAATAAAAGGCATTTATATTAGGAAGGAAGAAATAAAGTAATCTGTTTTTACAAATGACATGACCTTATATGTAGAAAACCCTACAACCACACACACACACACACACACACACACACACACACACACACACACTGGAACTAATACATAAGTTGCAGGATACAGAAACCGATTGTATGTCTATACACTAACAAAAAACTATCTAAAAGGGAAATTAAGGAAATAATCTCATTTAATAGGACATCAAAAAGAATAAAATACTTAGAAATATACTTACTTAAGGGGGTAACAAAGATGTGTACACTGAAAGCTTTTTTTTTTTAATGTTTTATTTATTTCTAGGAGAGAGAGAGACAGCGTGAGCGGGGGGGTCAGAGAGAGAGGGAGTCACAGACTGAAACAGGCTCCAGGCTCTGAGCTGGCAGTCAGCACAGAGCCCGACGCGGGGCTCGAACCCACGAACCGCGAGATCATGACCTAAGCGAAAGTCGGACGCTTAACCTGTACACTGAAAGCTTTAACACACCGATGAAAGAAATGAAAGAAGCACTGAAAGTGAAAAGACATCCTTGTTTCTGAATTGGTAGACTTAAAAATTGGTAAAATGTCATGCTACCCAAAGCAATCTAGATTCAATGTAATTCTTTTAAATGCAATTCTTATCAAAATCCCGATGACATTTCTAAGAGAAATAGAAAAATCATCCTAAAATTCATAGGAAACCACAGAGGAACTCAAATATCCAAAATAATCTTGAGAAAGAAGAACAGAGCTTATGGCATCTCACTTCCTGACCTCAAATTATATTACAAATCTACAATATTAAAATAGTATGATACTGACATGAAGACATATACACACCAATGGAACAGAATAAGGGAACCCAAAAATAAATCCATACATATATGTGAATTTATCTTTAAAAGGACGGTAAGAATACACAATGGAGAAAGGTTATCCTCTTCAATAGACGGTGCTGGAAAAACTGGATGTTTACATGCAAAAGAATAAAATAGGATCCTTATTCTATACTACACATAAGAATCAACCTAAAATGTATTAAATATTTAAAGAACTGAAACTTCACAAGTTCTAGAGGAAAATGTTGGTTTCAGCAATTATTTTCTTGGGTGGGAAACCTACAAGGTGAGGGAAAATATTGCAAATCACCGTCTAGTATGGAGTGAGTTTCCAAAATATATAAAAAAAACTCATACAACTCAATAGCAAAAATATATATGTATATAATAACTTGGTTAAAAATTATCTAAGAGTTCGAATGGAAAGTTCTCCAAAGGAGACATACAAATGGCCAAGAGGTACCAAAAAAGGTGCCTATTGTCACTAATCATCAGAGAACTGTTAATAAAAATCAGAATGAGATACAATCTTATCCCTGTTAGGATGGCTATTATAAAAATCCAAACAAAAATGGTACATCTTAAAGATGTGGAGAAATTGGAACTCTTGCACATCATTTGTGGCAATGCAAAATGGTGCATTTATTATGGAAAACAGAATAGAGTTTCCTCAAAAAATTTAAAAAATAGAACTACCATGTAATCTAGCAATCTTAATTCTAAATATTTATCCAAAAGAATTGTAATTAGGATCTGAAGAGATAATAGCACCCCCATGCTCATTACAGAACTATTTGCAATAGCCATGACATGGAAACTGCATTAATGTCCATCAACAGATGAATGGATAAAGAAATTGTAGTATATGCATACAATAGAATATTATTCAGCCTTTGAAAGAAGAAAACTAGGATGGTGGGGGTGGATTAAATAGATGATGGGGATTAAGGAATGCACTCATCATAAAGAGTACTGGGTGATATATGGAACTGTTGACTCACCATATGGTATACTTGATACTAATATAACACTGTGTATCAATTAATGAATTAAAAACTTAAAGAAGGAAACTATACACTATGCAACAACATGGAGAAACCTGGAGGACATTACGCTGAGTGGAATAAACCAGTCACAGGACAAATTCTGCATGATTACATTTATCTGAAGTATCTAAAATAGTGAAACTCAAAGAATCAGAGTTATAATATATATAACATATATAATAATATATATATAATAATATATATAACAGAGTATAATAGTTATTGCTAGTGGCTGGGGAAAGGAGAAAAGGAGAGTTGCTGTGGAAGTTTTATTCATACACAATGGATACTTCTAAAGATATCCTATACAATGTTATGTCTATAGTTAGCAATGCTGTATTATACATTTTAAAATATTTAAGAGGGTAGATTTCATAAGTATTTTTATCACAGTAAATTTTTTAAAAGTCACTAACAGAGTAGATTTCATGTTTTACCATACACATATACACAAAGAGGTACAAGGATATTTCTTAACTAAAGACAACTTGTTTAAGAGATGGAGGTTTAAAATATAAGAACAAAAATCTGTGACTGGAACAAAAAGTTTTAGGAAATAGTGAGTAGGAAAGATTAGGGTGGAGAAGTTGATGGATGTGAAGAAAAGTCAGGATAGGAAGGATAGGGCCAGACAGTAATGCAATTTCATGCCATACTAAAGCAGTTTACCACCATACCCTTCCCCCAGATAAGTGGAAAATTTTGTGTGCTTTCATTATTTATGAAATTGGCTTAGACATATTAGATCATGGAGAACTGTATATTATATATACACAAATGTAATATATATTATATATATAATAGCCAAAAATTCAAACTATGACCATGGGACAGTCTTATGGGGATAGAATGGTTGGATTTATTTTTCCTCAAGAAAAACTAAAATAGCAACAAGCACCAAAAACAAAGATAAAAGAAAAGATTGAGAGTAAATTCTGAAGGCAATGAAAAAATATTCTCAAGTTTTTAAAACTTATTTTCTTGTTGGTGATAATGAATAATGATGTACATTCAGAACAGTTCAATTTAGGGGAAAGAGAGAGAAAGAAAAAGAGAAAGAGAGACAGAGAGAGAGAGAGAGAGAGAGAGAACACACATGTTCATGCCAGTGGGGGAGGGGTAGAGAGAAAGAGGAAGAGAGAATCCTGGCAAGCTGTGCGCTGTTAGCTAGGAGTTTGAAGCACGGCTCCATCTCACGAACCATAAGATCACGACCTGAGCCAAAAATAAAAAATTGAATGCTTAAACCACTGAGACACCCGGGTACTCCTCCAACTTGAATTTTTGAATGCCATCTCCCAAAGCAATGTGGAAGATGGTTTCGAAGGTCTCTGGGATTTGAAGTTGGGAATATCTATTAGGTGATTTATTCACAACGAATCTTTTTTAGAGATTCCTTGTTCTAGAAAACAAACATTTAAAACACGAGGTATAAAACTTTCATCTTTATGTCATTTTAATGAAGTCTCATGTAGTTAAGAATCTAACTCTGTAGGAATATTTACTAAAAGGGATTTTTTAAAAAAATTATTTCTGAGAGAGAGAAGAGAGACAGTGTGAGCAGGGGAGGGTCAGAGAGAGAGGGAGACACAGAATCCCAAGCAGATTCCAGGCCCTGAGCTAGCATTCATCACAGAGCCTGATGAGGGGCTCGAACCCACGAACCGTGAGATTATGACCTGAGCCGAAGTCGGACGCTTACCCAACTGAGCCATCCAGGAGCCCCTAAAAGGGATTTTTAAAAACTTGTTCACAACCTACTGCGTCCAATATTTTCTGTACATTGAAAAGGATGAAACTGGATATTATGTTACTATCTTTTTCCATATTCAGAGTATAATTATTTAATCCATACTACTTTGCCAAATAAAGTAGACATCCTTATAATGTAGAATTGTTATTGTAGGTACATATTGTTTTTTTTCTGGTAAATTAAAATCCCTTTTAATTTTGGTCTCCATATAACTTTGGGACTAAATTATGAGCATTAGAAATGGAAGTGTGAAACTACTACTACTACAAAAAGAAAAAAAAAGGAATAGTCAATGAGATGCATGATAGCAAGATATATAGTAATTAGTTCAAGTATTTACGTTAGATATGTATGAGTCCTAACCCCCACTCTATTACTTATTAATAGTATGAATGAACTAGTTACTCAAACATTCCAAATATTGGTTTTCTCATCTATAATTGGATATAATTATATCAACCCCGGAAAATGTTTTGTGAGGTCTCTTTGGTAAATTATGCATAAGATATTAATACACTATAGATTCTCAAGAGTGATTATTGTAACCTTCCCTCCAATAATGCACCACTGAATAATGGAAACCTGGACATAACACAAATGACATTTGGCTGTCATCTCTGCGGTTACTCAAAGTGATCATTTTATCAACCTTGACAATGCGTGGTATGTTATTGAATGTTTGAGCATGACCCCTAGACTGTTGGCAGAATTTCATCCCAGGCAAGATCCACTAGGTCCTTGAAAAGAGCCTGCAATGTTGTTGTCGGGAGGCTAAATTCACTTAGATCTATCATGAGCAATGTCTTTTTGGACAACTTATCTATTAATTCTGATATTGTTTCTTAGTCTGCAAAATGAGAATGATCACACTTACTAAGCTGAAATGGGCTGTACAAAAAACTGATATAATGATTTTCCACCAACAATTCTACTTAGACCTAATGGACTGTAACTTTCCAATATTATTTTTTACTATGAAAAGACTTTCTGTGGATTCTTAGATTTACAACATAACTAATTAGTCATTTAACACATAGGAAGTGTTAACAAGTTAAAAGGACAGTAATCAGCACTGTACCTCATTTAGCAGCTCGTATCTTGCTGCCCTACAAAAAAAGAAAAATACAAACACATATACATATGCATGTCGTAGCTTTGCTAGACTCTCCTAAGAATTTTGTAGATCGAGTCTGATTTAACTATCCCTGAATTTTCCTCTACAGATGAATGAAAAATGACTCATTCAAAATACCTATTGAGTATAGGATCACGATTTCTGAAACCATAACATTAAAAATAACAAGTAATATAAGGGTGAGTCAACTAACATGGATGGCAAAAAAAAAAAAAAAAGAAAGAAAGAAAGAAGGAAGGGTGGGAGGAAGGGAGGGAGGGAAGAAGGAAGGAAGGAAGAAAACAAAAAACAAAAGACAAAGCCAGAAACTCACAATTGATTAGGAAGTTATTTAAGAATACTTTTTTCTATAATTTCAGGCTAGACATATATATTGACAGATTTTGTAATGTGCCCATGCTCTTTTTTTTTCAATATTTTTTAATGTTTTATTTATTTCTAGGAGAGAGAGAGAGAGACAGCGCGAGCAGGGGAGGGCCAGAGAGAGAGGGAGTCACAGACTGAAACAGGCTCCAGGCTCTGAGCTGGCAGTCAGCACAGAGCCCGACGGGGGCTCGAACCCACGAACCGCGAGATCATGACCTAAGCGAAAGTCGGACGCCCAGCCGACTAAGCCACCCAGGCGCCCCTGTAATGTGTCTATGCTTTTGGGGGGGCATATTCATTAAGCAAAAACATTCCCCTGTTACTTTTTCTTTTTGACTTAGTCCACTGATACCATACCCATAGTGGATATATCGGGTTGATGAGAGCAGCTGTGGGAAACTACTATCTCTTTTCTTTCTCATTTTAAATTTACTGATTCAGCCAACTGTACTGTATGATTTAGAAAAGAAAAATTCCCTATGATGGATCTAAGAGTGCTTAACAAACATCACTGCAATTCTGAAAATGCTTTTACTGTCTGTTTTATATCAGCTTCTGCCAAGAAAACCTATAGAGCAGGTTTAATACATTATGGTATTATCTTAAAGCTCGACACAATGGGAGAAACGCTGCAGCTTAATATTGAAAGGGGCAATATTGAATTCTTTGTGTCTATTACAATTCACTTTTCTACTGATGCATGCCTCATAAGTTTTATTTCATTTTTGGCCTTCAACAAAAAGGAATTTTGATTGTTGCCCCCTTCAGATGAAGCTGCATTTTTACCTCTACTCCACTAGCAAGTGACTCAAAATACTCCTAAAAAGAACTGAAACTTTCAGAAAAAGAAATGGAGAATTCAAGGAAAGAGTGTTAATAACTGAATTTAGGCACACCCTCATACACACACACATACACATGCTACATATATGCTTTTGGTTTATTAATTAGCCCTACTCTTCAACATCACCAGGTGTTAAATTTTCTACAGATACATTTGTGGGTTTAGAAGCTTCACTGTTTATGCAAATTATGATACTAAGAAGGCAACATTACTATGATACAAATATGAAAACTACTGCTGATTAATACTATCACTGTCTCTGCATAAAGTCCTCCAGGAGACAGAACTTAACTTTTTCACTCATTTGTTCACTTAACAATTATTTGTTAAACGCTTTTTCTGTGCTATGTGCTGCAGAAGATCCTGAACATAGATAAGCAATAAAATAAATATTCTTCATATTCTCCCGAAGGCTTATTCCTTGGTAGGGTACACAAATGTTAATCTACTCATCATAGAGGTATAAAAGTACAGATGGTAGACAATGCTGTGAAGGAAGGTAGTCAGTTGTGCAAGAGGATTTAACAAAGGAGCCTGACTAGTGGATGAGAAATATTACCAAAGAAAAACAAAGAATATCAATGGGCAGACGTAGATTCGAGTCAGGACAGGGAGACTGCATTCCATATGCAGAACTCCTATCAACTTATATTTTTAAATATCCTGTAGGAGAGAAGTGATAAGTTTGAGGGAAAGAAAGATGGCTAGCACCAGGCTTGAGAGAGAGAAAGACTACCCATACTGGAATTTAAGAAGGTGACAGAAAGCAAATAATAAGGAAACTTAAAGGTCACATCAAGGATAGTGTGTTGATCCTATAAGTAACAAGAAGCTATTGTGAGGTTTGAATCAGAGGGTTCAGTTGGGGTCATTTATATGTGTATATGTATTTGTATGTGTCTATAATATTTGTTTTATGCAAAAGGTATTTGTGATTTTTAGTGGGGGGGTATATTTATTCCTAATAAATTCAAAAATAATGATTTTTTGTTTTTGTTCACATTTTAAAAATCCATTAAAATTGTTTTCCTATTTGAAGAAGTTTTGAAAGTGTAATACATTTCAAAAACATGTATTTGTAACAAGAAGAATCAATACATAATGACTTCCCCAAATACAAAGCACCAGTCCCATATGATTTCAAAAGTGAATTTTATCATTAAAGGAAGGTGACAACAGAAAATGGAGCCAGAGGGAACTCATTCTATAAAGCTGGCGTTACTAATACCCAAACAAGTCAATAAGAAAAGAAAGGAAATAAAAGTTACACTGACTGGAAGGGAGGAAATAAAATGTCTTATCAGCAGATAACATGACTGCCTATTCAGAAAATCCCAATGAATCAAAAACTAAACAAAACAAAACCAAAACACAAAAACACACTTCAGAAATTAGTATATAATAAAGCAAGGTTGTAGGATATATAGTTAATATATATATTTATAAAATTATTTCCTGTATATCAGCAATGAACAATTGGAACTTGAAATTAAAAAAAAATACCATTTACATGAACACTCCAAAAATGAAAAACTTACATAAAAATCAAAGAAAATATATAAAAATTCTATATAAGGAAAATCAAAATTTTGATGAAGGAATCAAAGGAGAACTATATAAATGGGGAGATATTCCATGTTCATGGATAGAAAATAACAATATTGTGAACATGTTAGTTTTTACCACCTTGATCTATAGATTCAATGCATTCCTATTAAAACAAAACAAAACAAAACAAAACCCAGCAAGTTTCTAAACTGATTCTAAAATTTATATGGAAAAGCAAAAGATAGCCAGGATAGCCAACATATTAAAAAAAGAACAGAGGACTGATGTAACCCTATGTCAAGACTTACTGTAAATCTACAGTAATCAAGAAAAATGTGGTGTTGTTGAACAAACAGGAATGTCAATGGCACAGAATATAGAGCCGAGAAGTAAACCCACACAAATATAGTCAACTGATCTTTGACAAAAGAGCAAAAGCAATCTGACACAGCACGAGTAATCTTCTCAATACATGCTACTAAAACAACTGGACATTCGTATGCAAAAAGAAAAAAAATCTAGACATTGATGTTACACTCCTCACAAAATTAACTATGATGCAAAACTATAACATTCCAGATAATAACATAAGAGGAAATTTAGGTGACCTTTGGTAATTGACTTTTAGGCACAATACCAAAGGCATGATCCATGAAGGAAAAAAATAATAAGTTGGAAACTGCTGCTCTGTGAAAGTCATGGTTAAGAGAATGAAAAGACAAGCTACAGACCAGGGAAAAATCTTTGCAAAACACACATGTGATTAAAAAAAAAACTTGTATTCAAAATATGCAAATTACTCTTAAAATTTAAAACAAAGGCAAAGAAACAAATTAAAATTAGATAAATTATCTGAACACTTCCCCAATGAAGATATATAGATGGCAAATAAGCATATGACAAGATGTTCAGTATATGCCATGAATGATTTGCAAATAGAAACAATAATGAGATACCACTACATACCCATTACAATGGCTAAAGGTCAAAATTCTGACAATATCTATCCAATAGCTGGTGAGAATGCAAACTGGTACAGCCACTTTAGAAGACAGTTTGGCAGTTCCTTACAAAACCAAACATACTGCTATCATATGATCCAATAAGCATATTCCTTGATATTTGTCCAAATGGGTTGAAAAGTTGTCCAGAAATATTGAGAGCAGGTTTATTTGCAATTGTCAGACATTGGAAACAGCCAAGGTTTCTTTCAGTAATTACTTGAAAAAAAATGTAACATTCTCTTTTTTAAAGAATAGAAAAAAATTACTTAGATTTTGAAAGAGGTACAGGTATCTTAAATATACCACTGTAATAAAAGTACTTAATATGCTAATGGATTTCTGGAACATGAAAATTCAAACTTGCAATTAATTTTTAATAAAGAATACTACTTTCTTTAAAACAGAAAATTTTTATAATCTATCAGGTAAGGGTAGTATAAGTATTGTGTAAGTATATAACATCCTTCACATTATACTTCAGGATTTTTTTTAAGTTTATTTATGTATGTATGCATTTTTTAATGTTTATTTATTTCTGAGAGAGAGCGCCAGAGTGTGATTAGGGGAAAGGCAGAGAGACACTGAGACACAGAATCTGAAGCAAGATCCAGGTTCTGAGCTGTCAACACAGCCTGACTCAGGGCTTGAACCCATGAACCACTAAATCATGTCTTGAGCTGAAGTCAATTGCTTAACCAACTGAGCCACTGAGACACCCCTAAGTTTATTTATTTTTCAGAGAGAGATAGAGTGTGTCAGTAGGGGAGAGACAGAAAGAGAGAGAGAGACAGAGAGAGACAGAGAGACAGAGAGAGAGAGAGAGAGAATCCCAAGCAGGCTCAACACTGTCAATATAGATGCTGACAAGCAGCTTGAATTCATGAACCATGAGATTATAACCTGAACTGAACTCAAGAGTCAAACTCTTAACTGACTGAGTCACCCAGGAGCCCCTATACTTCAATTTTCTAGGAAAATAATAATACCTACTTCTTAGAGTCACCTTAATGAATAGGGAAAAATGAAGTATCTGAATAATACGTGATCATTCTTGCTTCCTCCCACTGCTCCTCTGTATATTTAAACACACACAAATGCGCACTTTCACACTGAAATCCAAATTTGTATTTCTTACAGTTTCAGCATTGTGGTTAGGGAAAAAAGCATAGCCCTTTTCTGAAGTGGAAGTCAGATTAGTGTGAGTATGCTGGAGTTAGACTCAAAGCCCTGAGTTCTTAGACAATCAACTGTAGCAGAAGGTTATAAACCAGTCACTCTGAAAATGCAAAAACAGCTCACAGTTCCATAGCGGGTGTGAAAATTGTGGAATCAACTCCCGCCGTTTGTCTATTCACAGAGGCTTCAGAGAAATGGAGGGGATGAGTGCAGAGGATGGCTGAAAACAAGCTAGAGGCAAAGATCTACCGGGGGGTGGTCAAATATTTTCATTTCCTTGAACAGTATAAAAAGATTTTGCAATCTAGATAAGCTTCTTTTCATAGAGTGAATCCTCTCCAAAAGACATGTGAACTGTTGATAGCCATCAACTCCTTGAGCCAGTTTATTTTCTAAATTCCACTGCCTTGTGTGTCTAATATCTACTTTCATTTTCTACTCATCATGGAAATAATGTTGATATTGTTGTGCTGTCAGTAAAATGTATAAATGGAATCTTACAAGGAAATTTGTTCTGACACTACAAACAGTAAATAATTTTAGTCTGTTTATACTGATGAGGAAACTGATGTGTCTTCTTTGTCATCTTCCTCTCTTCACTGTTATTACTGGCATCTAATTTTGAAAGCACAGTCTGTGAAAAATGATAGAACTTGCCGGCGTGTTTTAGAGGAGAGGTCAGTTTTTCATTTTTAACTGGGCATGGACCTGAGGTTTGCAAATGGCTTGATGGAATTGAAAGCCACCACCTAGCCCTCCGTCTTCTAGGATGTTAAATAGCAGCTCTCTCATTTGTAAATCCAATGGTTTATTTTTTTTTTTTTCACATACTGTCTGTGTAGATCTGTTCTCTCACTGTTCCCTAGCCACACATGTTCAGATAAAAACATCACAGGAAGTTCATTTCAAGATTAATACTCCACATTCTTTGCAAGATCCATTAATTTTTCTGACTATATACGTTGTTTGCAACTACCAAATAGGCAATGAGTTTAGCATCAGAGCTACAACAATGACTAAAACAAATACAATGTAACTGTGGAAAGTTTACATTCTAGAGACAAAAATAGATGATGAATGAATGTGATTGTTGATACAATGATCACAGATTTCATAAATGTTACAAGGAAGAAAGCAAAGCACCAGAAGAGGCAATAATGGCTTAATTACACAAGATTTGATTCAGGTAGGAGCTTACTAAAAGTTAGCAAAAGGTAATGTTCAAGCAGACCGAGAAGAAAGAGCAAATCAGGCTAACAGGGAAGAGTGGGGAAATCATTCTTAAATAGATGTAACATCAGGTAAACAAGTGGTGAGCCAGAAAGAGTTTAATATACTTCAAAAACTGGAAGGAAAAAAAAAAAAACTAATAAGGCTATGAGTGAGGATGGAAATGATGCAATGTAAGGTTGAAAAAATAATGGGTCATATCACAAAGGGTCAGCCAACCTGAAGGTTTAGGCATGAAGTTTCAACTTCTACTTATTGCACTAGTTGACCAAGGAAATATTTAAATAGGAAGCAGAAAACTTAGATGTGTAAAAACTCATTCTTCTTACTAAATGGCAAGTAGATTAGGGTAAGATTTAAATAAGAGACATTCATTTGTGAGAAAATGCTGACTTGGATTATGATATTGGATAGTGGAGGTGTGAAGAGGAAGACCCATTCAAGACCTACTTAGGAAGTGAACTGATAAGCTTTGCTGCTGGATTACATGTAAAAATTAGGAAAATAATGTAATTAACTAATTTACTAATTAAAATGATAAATTTAAAAAAAAGAATACCAAAAGCAAAACCACAATCTTGAGGCACCAGGCTGGCCCAGCCACAAGATCACGGGACTCTAGATCTCAGGGTAGTGGGTTTGAGCCTCACATTGAGTGTGGAGTTCAGTAAAATAAAATAAACTCAAAACAAACACCAAATCAATAAGCAGTATTTAGTACAAGTTTACTGTGCTATAAGAACAGTTTGCAAACTAGGAGTTCAGCAATTTAGAAGTGATATGAAGATCACCAGTGTGAGATGACAGGATGGTTTACAAGGTAAAAATGAAGATATTTAACCTTTACAGTGATTGGTTGTTGCAATGAGGGTTTAACCTGTACAGTGATTGGTTAGTTTCTGCAGATGATAAGAGGATTCCTTAAAAGGGATTCTCTTTTAATATCTTTAGGAAGATGACTCAAATTTCTTTTATGATTATCAGAGGCATTTACAAGAGTCAACCTACATTCTGCCTGCATTCACAAAACAAGCTAGATTTAGCTTTGCTTATGTGGCTTAGATGGTTTTGTCTTCTCAGGGAATTATTAATTTGTCTCCATTTTGCATTTAATTCTAACAATGCCCAGATTTCAGGCACATGTAGTTCAGGAATGGTGTTTCATTTCCTAGTTGGAAAGTTTAAAGCTGAGTCAATAGGAATCAAAGTCATTTTACAGCCCATTGAATTTTGGAGTGACTCTGAAACACCAACTAGAATAGCCAGTAGAGTTACTGCATCTCTTTTTAACTCAGATATAAAGTTAATAACATCAGTTAAAGATTATGTATTCACAAGTAGATGAAATCGCTTTGAGAGAGGGTGAAAAGGAAAAGCACACGATGATACTCTGAGCAACTTAATGTGAAGTGCTTGAAAACAGTTTAAATTCTATGTCTTATAGATTCATCTAGGTACAGGGAATGACTTTGTGTATGTGTTTATGATAAAGCACCCTTTAATTTAGCTTACATTTGTCTTTTACTGCTGTTCAAATGCTACAAACAGATACCAACCTAAGTTTAAACCCATATTACCTTAAGAGTAAAAAAAAATCCTACAACTTACATTTTATGAAATAATGGCAATGTCCAGATTTTCCTATTAAACATTTGCATTTTCACTGTATAATTAATTGTACAATGTTTAGTTTCTTTTGGCTAGTGGAGGCAAAAATTGAAATTTTAAAAGCTGGGATACATGGGAAGAAAGGTGTTCTTTCTCTAGAAAAATATGCATAAACCTAATTTTGCTTTGCAATTTTTATTTGCCACTGCCAAAGGCACAGTTCTCAGGAATAATACTGTATATAAATCCCTTTATAATGTTAGTGCTTGAGGTAAGGATGTTCCAGCCAGATAAGTAGCAGGAGCCAAACTTGTTAGGAGATCAATGTGTTATAACAGATTTTAACTGAATATGGAGTTTGTGTTTAGGGGAAAAAATAGCATCTGAGTGTTTCTTTAAGATAAAAAAGAAATTTGAAGTCCATCTAATCTCAATTTTACAGAAGAAGAAACTGAAGTCTGCCAAGGTCAAGTCAGTTTCTCAAGGTCATACAGGTAGCTATAGACTAGCTGTGGAGCTTGAACTCAAGTCTTTAGACTGGAAGCCCTGTAGCCTACAAGCTGACCTGAGCCAGCATGTATATGCACCTGATGGAGAAGCTATTTCATCAATGAGCTATATGAAAATTGTCTTTTGTTGATATTGTTGCTTAATTAAAGTTATAATCCTTGCGATGACCAGTGATCTCTTAGGGGCTAAGAGAGGTCTCTTAAGAGTTTGAGAATATAGAATCATCCCTGGGGAAGAGGTAGATCCAAAAATATATTTACTTTCTTCTACTGCACTAGTTGCCATCCCTTCTGGGTTTTGAGCAGCTGCCCCTTTGACATTGTAACACTGAGGTTAAGAATACCAGGGTTTAGAAAAGCACAAAAATCAATCATCTCTACTTCACACACTGCTGAGAATTCTCTGTTACAAAGAACTTTCTGGAGTTTGATTTTGTTCTGCCTTTCCTAAAAAACTTAGAATTCTTAATTTGCTGGGCATTTAACTGTTATTCATTTACTCATGTATTCAGAATTCTTTTATTCAAGAAATATTGTTAAGCATGAATTTTGTGGTACCTTTAATAGAAGAATGCAGAGAATATATGAATGCAGAAGGGAACAAACCAGCCCCCATGTAGCTTATAGTATCAAGTATGAAAAAAGAAACTCACAATTAAGTGTATAAATTCATAATTACAAATTGTGATATGTACTATTTGAGAAATACCCAAGTGCCATGAAGAATTTACTGGAGGCACCTGAGTTGCTCAGTTGGTTAAGTGTCTAACTTTGGTTTGGGTCATGATCTCATGATCCATAAGTTCAAGTCCTGCAGCAGGCTCTCTGCTGTCAGTGCAGAGCCTGCTTCAGATCCTCTGTCTCCCTCTCTCTACCTCATCCCTGCTCATGTGCACTCTCTCTCTCTCTCAAAAGCAAATAAACTGAAGGAAAAAAAAAAAAAAAGGATTATCAGAGTACTTGGGTGGCTTGGTGAATTAAGAATCCAACTTCAGCTCAGTTCAGGATCTCACGCTTCATGAGTTCAAGCCCGGCTTCCGGGTCTGTGCTGACAAATCAGAGGCTAGAGCCTGGTTCAGATTCTCTGTTTCCCTCTCTCTCTGCCCCTTCCCTACCTGTTCTCCCTCCCTCCCTCTCTTTCTCTGTCTCTCTCAAAAATAGGTAAATAAACTTTAAAAAAAGTTAAAAAAATATTACACTAAAAAAGTATATTTAGGTGATAGGTTAGGGACAGTCTAAATACAAATGGGGCTGGAAAGTATTTAGGTAATTGATTAAACAAAATATTTTGAAGAAAACAGGATATTCGTTATTAAAGGTAATACTGAAGCCTTTCATAAAGAAATGTAGGTTTTGTAATCTGGATAGATTTAAAAATTTTAATAGATAACACAAATCCTCAAATTACAAACTTCTACAAACATACACACACACTATTAGTCTTTCCCTTATGATTCATACAGTTGTTTGAAACATTAACAAGTCATCAATTCCAGAGTATAACAGAGTTCACTGTTGCAAACTATTATATATTCACATAATTTCAGTTGCCAAACTTTGGAGGATGTTTTTCTGGAAGAGAATTTTTCTTAAATTTGTGTATTCTCTACTTCTTGAATCAGGAATGGGTAACTTTCCTAGATACAAGGACTGTTGATTTGAAAGAAAAAAGAACAAAGCCCACTTTAACTATGACTACCTAGTGTGATATTTGGCAGGATATTTATTCTTTTTCAGCCTACGTATCCTTATATCTATAATTTAATCTTTTCATCCATTTTGTAAGGCTGCTCAGAGGCTGATATAATACATAAAACAATGAACACAGAGGCACCAGCACGACATAAGCGCAAAATATATAACAGCTAATATCATATCACCTCTATTAAAGAATTATCATATTGCATTGTAATTGTTCACTTATTTCTCTCCTCAACTGGTCTACATGAATTACTTGAGGGCTGGGGCAACTCTTAAAGCAGGGATTTATTTCTTCGCTTTTGAATTAAGTACCATAAATTTAAAAATTTTAACCATCTTAAAGTTGCTAAAAGGTATTAATCATTTTCCTCCTTTTTTATATAGAGTACATTAGACTTAATGAACCCCCCTTGGGATTCTTTCAGGCTTTTGTGAAAGTCTGGGTTTTTTTTCCCTTAATATGCTTAATATCTCCATAATCACTGAGCTTTTTGATTCCTTTTGCCTCCTTTCCTTTTACTCCTGTCTTCTCTTTGTTCTTTGTGATCAATTATTTCTTCTAATCTTCTCTACACATACAAACCATGTATGTATGGAGTCTGAGTTTAAATATTTCTATATATGCCAAGAGCATAAGTCTTATTGTATAATCTTTTAGGCACCTGATTTTACAATTACTATGCCCTTGAAGTAGCTCTCTTATTAGGCTTAGTAACAGACATACATCTTAGTATGGAAGGTTGATACAGTAGAGGTGACATATTTATTACTTATGCCACAATTGTAGTAAAACAGACATATTTTTTTACCCAAGCAAGGACACATGCTGACACTTGGAAATATCCCAAGATTCAGCTTCTCCAACCTTCTCATTATAGACATGAGGAAAC
Source organism: Hyaena hyaena (assembly GCF_003009895.1). Lineage (NCBI taxonomy): Eukaryota > Metazoa > Chordata > Mammalia > Carnivora > Hyaenidae > Hyaena > Hyaena hyaena. Next base: position 35,910 of record NW_024082386.1, on the reverse strand, counting down.
AGACAAGTTAACTGACTCATACAAAGTAACATGACTAATTATGAACAGATATGAATATTGAGCTAAAATATTTAACTAAATCTGGTTAATTTTTGTGTTATCTTATACCTAATAACATTTTCCAGTGTCAAAACCTCTATCTAATGAAAAATTTTAATTACATATGATCATGATTAAAATATATTTCTAAAATTCAAAGGAAATATAAGCTGTCAGTAAGATATAGCATTATTCTAGATAGATCTAGATACATAGATAGGTATCACAATAAATATGAAAGATGAGTTCTTTAATCTTTTATTCTAGTTTTGAGATTCTAGTGTCAGGTCAGCCATACTTTCCTAAAGTGAAATGGTCTTCTTATTTCAAAGTCCATAAACACATCCTACTTTCTAATTCCTTGACTCTTATTATGTCAAAAACTATGGGACGAAAGAAAGAGAGACTCTTAAAGAATGCCTGTTATATTTGTGACCTGTGAGCTTACCTTTCAATGCCAGAATTCCTAAGAACATTGAAAGGATACCCTTAGTGTTGTGGTAGGTTTAATTTACTAAGATTTCAAGTTGCCTCATTTTGCCTATTTGGCCCACATACCTGTAGATCATAACAAAGTCAGGAACTGGAGATTTATTTCCTGCTCACTCTTCTTCATAGGATCCAGGGTGTGCTATTCCATTCTGTGGCATTTTTATGTAATTTTAGCTAATAACATGTAAAATTTAAAGTGAATACTTATCAATATGCCACTTCTATGTGAGTTCTGATAAGCGAAGGATATGAGCAAGGGATGCCAACCTGGATTTGTAAACCAAATCATGGACAAGCAAATCACATTTTTTATAAAGGCAGCTAATCACATCATTGGCAGAAGAGAGAATTTTTTGGAGGTAAAGTGTGGCATACCATTATGAGCCTGTTAGAGGATTTCGATGCAATATTGGGCTTTTAAATGTTGAAGGGAAAAGATATTCTATATTTTGGGTATTTTACAGAGATTTTCAGAAACTAAAAATAGTATAAGAAACTGACTAAATGCATTAGCATATACACAATAATTACTATTAAAAAAAGAAGCTATGCATGTATTATGAGCTAGTACCATATTCTGAAACAGTTAAAACCTTGAAAATAAAGTAGCACAGAATTAATAGTTTTATTCAAGGAAAGGACAATCTGGACATCAATCACATAGGCAGCATGAATGAACTTAGCAAGAGATAGGGACATAATGACTTCCAGCAATAGCTGTCATCATAACTTAACATTTGCATAACTTAAAAGTATCTAAGGGATACTGGCTAGAATGATAATTCATAGCACTTATTACACTTTCCCCCCAAAAAAGAAAAATCCACATTATTGTATTTGATCCATTCAATGATGCTGTATTGTCCAATAACATCATGGTAGCCTCTTATCATCATCTTCAAATAAAAAATATCTATCAAGAGCTGGCTATTGACAGAATTTGAACTTGAACCTGTGTCCTTTGGTTTCAAACTTCATGCTGCTATATTCTATCTCAAGAGAGAATGGTAACTGTATTCCAGTAACTCAAATTAAGTAATCAGATTTAATTCCTTATTGATTTGTAACGTCAAATACATATGCAAACATAAATACATATTGATTTTTTAAATAAATTAAATGTTAAAATAGCAAATATTTTCAAAGTCAAGGTTAAAAATATCCAAAAGCACCAAAAATTCTTCATACTGAAAATCACAGTCCCTTGACACTCCCTCATGCCAGCTTTGTTCCTCAGAGGCAAACATTTTTAATTATTTTAGTTTAACTTATTCTCCCCTCTCCTTGTAAAGTGCATTTGTGCCTAGATCATCTGCACTGATACTTAATTTGGATTACTGTTTCTTATTTTTTAAATCATTTTTCAAATGTTTATTTATTTATTTTGAGAGAGAGAAAGCAAGGCAGGGGCAAAGAGAAAGAGGAAGAGAGAGAATCCTCAAGGAGGCTCCATAATTTCAGGGCAGAGCCCCAATATGGAGCTGGATTGCACAAACCAAACGCTGAGATCATGATCTGAGCTGAAATCAAGAGTTGGACGCTTAACTGACTGAGCCACCCAGGTGCCCCAGAATTGCTGCTTTTTAAATGTCTCCCTTAGCTCCATGCATTTCAACCTATGGACCAATAATACTGTAAGCCCTTGCCTGGCTCACATTTCCAGCAAGCCAAATTCTAAATAGTAGTGGCTTTAGCCACCTCAGGTTTCTCCTTCTGTTAAAGAAAATTTAGTCATTTGTATATTTTCATCATTTGTTAATATTAACTATACACAAAATTTATAAGTCATGCTTAGTACTTGTCCACAAATTCTGTAAAGGCAACTTGAATAAACCTATACTTACTGAAAACAGGTGAGTCTACAAGTTTTGGAATTGGGTTTGGAAATTAAGATGACACTTATGGTTCTGAGATAGTATAAAATTCAAATGCACATGAAGGTGGGTTGGCACTGTGCTCTATCCATATAACTTATATTTTTCTACAGATTCCATCTCTTGTTAGAAAATACTATGTGCTAAGGAACTTTAAAAATAACTAAGAAGGCTCACAGAAAAGATAACCCTATGCTAGTCTTTTATTGATCTGTCCTTTTTATCCTCAATCTTGTATGTCCTCTGCACAGAGAGCCATAGATATACAAGGGCAAAAGGCTTCAAATACAAACCCCAGCACACATTAAAGCAAACCTATTATCATATACACTAACCACATTTTTTTCTTATATCACGGATGTCTCAAAATCAAATTAAATTGCTTTGCATCTTAAAAGACATTTCTTTCTTCATCGTACCTTCAACAACAAAAGTACTCAAGATGCACTCATGACAGCCTATTTACTCCTTTGCCTCTCTGTCTCTAATAGCAGTCAGAAACCCATTCCCATACTTTGGAAGGTGTATGCTAATATCAGAATAAGTTTATCGGTAGATAAATTGCCTGTTTGAATGAAAGGCAATTTCATGAGGATCATCATTTAGCCAACACAGCTGGGTTTCCAGTTATAGAAATGTAAAAACTAGGACAAAGGATAGATGGCTTGTTCTAGGGCCCATATATAGCAATGTGCCATGGGACCCTCTGATATATCCACAAATCACTTGGAGGTGATTCATGTCCAGTAATGAGTACCATGACGTTCATACCATAAAAAGGCAGACAGGCCTAAAAATAAAAGTACCATATTTTGAACTGACAAGTAGATAAGGTTAGGAATATATGGAGTGTGTATTTACATGAAAAAAAGAACTAACACATATTATTTTTCCATGTTTTCTTTTTGTCTCGTTTTGAAATCTTATAATACAATGGAACTACAAAATCGCCATTAGACCAACACCAAAGTAATTGTTATAGGCAAGATTGATCTGGCAAGATCGATGAAGGTAAGATTCATGGAAGTTCAAATTTATACATGAAAGTTCTAATGGAAAAAGCAACAAACATTTGCAATATTATCCTAGCACCTCCTCTGAAATACATATTAATTACACAGAAAAAGAAAATGGCAACTTGATGGTGGAGACGTAATGCAGCAGTCAGTCACCACTTTAACCAAGTGATCAAGGTTAATACCAGCAGTAGTAAGATATATAGACATTATATCCTCTCTGATAAGATGCACTGAGAAGGGCATAGTACTTTATGATGTTCAATCTAATCATTAGAAAATTGGACAAACCAATTTTTCTACACATCTGACCAGTACTATTCAAAAGTGTGATCGTTGTGAAAGACGAAAAGAACTGAGAACTGCCCCTGAGTAGAGGAAACACAGAATACTTGGCAATTAAGTGCAATGTAGGATTCTCAATAAAATCTTGGAGACAAATGACAATATTAATAGAAAACAATATAAATGTCAATAAGACATCAGCAGAAAAGGATATTAGTAGAAAAACTACTAAAATGTGAATAGGATCAGTAGTTTAACTAATATGGTTGTATAAATATTGATTTTATAGTTATAATGACAATATTATAGTTATAAATACATTAATATTAGGGACCCTGGGAGAATGATATATGGAAAATGTCCATACGATCTTGTGATAATCTATACATTTCTATGCATATAACACTATTTCAAAATAACAAGCTAAAGATCATTTTCTAAATATTTGTAATAACAACATAGTGACCATCAGAAAATAATTTTAATATGCTTTTCTATGGAGAGATATTATATACTTAAGAAAGTATGGAAATTATAAATATACCTTTAAATAAATCACCACAAAGTGAGCACATTCATACATCTACCACTTGGGTCAAAAAATACAATGATATACCTGCAGCCTCGAAGTGTGCCTTAAGGGTTTCTCCAAAAATCTCCTTAGTCTCTTCTCCCCAGTGTAACAACTGTAATGTCTTCTAACAGCATAGAATTTTGTTTCTGAATTTTCTATCAGAGAAGTAACAAGTCATAGGCTACCCAGTAATAAATGAGAGTTTCCTTCATTCCCTATCTTCACCAACACTTGTCTTTGTCTTTTTCATTTTAACCATTCTGGTATGTGCAAGAGTACAGAGAGCTACTGAAATATTTTTTTTTTTTAATCCCAGTGCTCCAAATGGCTGAAATATGGCTGTGCAAAGACATTGATTGAAAAAGGAGTTCTTATCAACACTTTCAAATATTCAGAACAATATAAACTAGTTTTATATTTACCACATTCTGCTGTCCCAATTACAGGTACCAGAGGAAGCCAGGTTTTCTCCCAGGAGATTTGTCTTACAGAGACAAACTGAATAGCACTGAATACAGTGTGATTTGAGATTGTTCAGGTGTTTCATGCTTTTATTTTACCATAAAATTATTTCTTTTATTTTTTAATGTTTTTTTATATTTCCAGGAGAGAGAGAGAGAGGGACAGCGTGAGCAGGGGAGGGTCGGAGAGAGAGGGAGTCACAGACTCTGAAACAGGTTCCAGGCTCTGAGCTGGCAGTCAGCACAGAGCCCGACGCGGGGCTCGAACACACGAACCGCGAGATCATGACCTAAGCGAAAGTCGGACGCTTAACCGACTAAGCCACCCAGGCGCCCCTACCATAAAATTATTTCAACTATTTATGTTTTAAGCACACACATAAAAGTATAACATTCTCTCATAAGAAAAAGGACTAATAGCTCTTTTAAAGACACAGATATTTTGTACTAATTCCATTTCAAACCTTGGCTTTCTTGATTACTTTACATATCACACTTTTCCAAACAGAAATAGGCCCATTTATCAATACCATATATTGATAATTTCAAAACACGTTTATAAAACATTGAAGGACAAATGTAAATGACATAAACATTCCCTAAATAGCCTGCTAAAGCCTTCATGAATATATTACAATGATTTACTATAAAATAGAAACTACTCTTAGTAAATTTAATTACTAAAATTTTAAAATAAAATAAAATAAAATAGAGATATTATAGCAAGAGTGACTGATACAGAATAATAAGGAAAAATGATAGTGGACAGTTTGGTAAATCTAATACAATTTATAAATGCATTTTTGATTTTTTTCAACAGTCTTATGAGATTTTTATTATGTTCTCAGTTGTGCTTTCAGCCCCAGAAAAGAGTTATAAATGACAACATGTAATGTGATTCAGTTAATTTGTTTTTTTTTTAATTTTCATAGCTCTATACTCAGAGTTTGTCTATCACAATGTGATTTTTGCCCCCAAAAATTAAAAAAGGAGGAAAGAAATCAATTGATTGCTGTCTCATTTTACTATTATGTGCATCCTATGGTGAAGAAAACAGATTACATGTAAGAAGCCATATACCTAGTATATGGCAAAGCTTTCATCTCAAAGTAAACTCTGAATTAAAATCTATTACAGTATTTCTACCTGATAATCACTACATTTTATTCTATAGAATATGTACTTACAGTTACATTTCTTTTTTATATTTTTAATGTTTTATTTATTTTTGAGAGAGAGAGAGACAGAGATAGCGTGAACAGGGGAGGGTCAGAGAGAGAGGGAGATAAAGAATCCAAAGACAGGCTCCAGACTCTGAGCTAGCTGTCAGCAAAGAGCCCGACACAGGGCTCAAACCCACAAACTGTGAGATCATGACCTTAGCCGAAGTTGGATCCTTAACCGACTGAGCCAACCACGTGCCCCACATTTCTTACTCAGGAAGTAAAAAGAAACCAAACCAGGGCCTTAAATACAGTAGAACCTTCGTGAACAAAATTCATTTGGAAACATGCTTATATTCCAAAGCACTTGTATACCAAAGCAAATTTCAAGAACCATTGGCTCAGTTGTGATCATGTGATATTCAGTGTCACAGAACTATTCGTATTGCAAGACATCACTCATTTATCAAGTTAAAATTTGTTAGAAATGTCTGTTTGTCTTGTGGAACACTCGCAGAACACGGTACTTGCAATCCAAGGTTTTACTGTAACAGAACCGATTGTGAAGTTCATTAGATTTCTAACAGCTAAAACTGTGTACTTTCTTCAGGTCTACAGACCCCCCTCCTCCTGCTTTTCCTTTCCTCCCCTAATGCTCACCCCCTTCTACTTGTAGTCTTTCCCTATTTTTTCTTTTCAAGTCATTAAGAAATAAACCATGAGAGACTCTTGAATGCTGACAAAAACTGAGGACTGATGGATGTGGGGGGGAGGGAGGGACGAGCATGGAGGAGAGCACTTGTGGGGATGAGCACTGGGTGTTAGGTGGAAACTAATTTGACAATAAACTATTAAAAAAAAAAAGAAATAAGCATTTGAGAAAGAACAGTTGGCTATCGGCAATTGTCTCAAGTATTTTCAGGACATAACTTTGTTAGGGTTACAAAACCAGAAAAAAATTGGTATTTCTTTGCTCAGCTGTACAAGAAGATACATACAGGCATTGGGTCCTATCCTGATCTTAACTGCTGGTACAGAGCCAGCTCAGTACTAGAATATGAAAGAGAGTAAAAATTGAACTTGCTAGATCAGGCAGTTGGGGTTGTACTTGACTTCTCTATATGTGTCTAGCTATCAGAATAAGATTTGGCTATTAATTTCCAACCTGGCACCAATGGTGGTGAACCTTCCTGTCACTGCTGCTTCTGCCAAAATAAGTTTTTTATCTCTGAAATCTTGGCACCAACGATCCACTTCCTTTCTTACTTGCACCGCTTTATTCCTGTGTATATGTTTGTTTTGTTTAACTTTTATTTCTTTTTATTTGAGAAAGGGGATTTATGCATTTGTTTTGTGAGTATGTAAAAAAAAAATAAGTTTTGACTACATGTATTAGAAAACTCCAAAATAAACAAAATTAAATTTTTTTTCTCTCTCATACATAATAGGCAGTCAGGAGTTGGCAGAGTAGGTCAATGATATCAACAGGGACATTTCTTTTTAATATATACTGCTACCTGGAAACCATCTCACAGTTAAGTGTGAATTTTTTTAATGTTTATTTATTTTTGAGAGACAGAGAACATGAGCGGGGGGGAGGGTCAGAGAGAGGGAGACAAAGAATCAGAAGCAGGCTCCAGGCTCTGAGCTGTGAGCTCAAACTAACAGACTGAGAGATCATGACCTGAGCCAAAGTCGTACTCTCAACCGACTGAGCCACCCAGGCACCCCAAGTGTGATTTTTGAAATGACAGCAAAGAGAATAATGATGAGGAATCATGTGTCCTCTCTCTCTCTCATTGGGATCACAAACAAACAAACAAACAAACTCTTCTGTTTATATTTCATTTGCAAGAACTTAGTCAGTAAGCTAAGTCTAGCTCTAAGGGAGGACAGAAAAATAATCTCATAATCGGATGGTACAATACATGTAATAGTAGCTGTAGTTGACAAAGTTTACAATTATATGTCTATGTGTATATAGTATGTGTGTACATAGTATACATGTATATTCCAAAATGAAGATAAATTGGAACATATATATCCTACACTTGTCTTAGTGTTGAGGGTAGAAAGACATAGGAGTCATTGAAGGAATATTTCCTTAAGTCAAAAAACAACAAATAAAGAAACAAACTTTAAAAAAATATATATATAATGAGGGGTGCCCGGGGTTGCTCAGTTGGTTAAGTGTCTGACTTCAGCTCATGTTATGATGTCATGGTTTGTAAATTTGAGTCCCACATGGGACTATCAACTGTCAACACAGAGCCTGGTTTGTATCTTCTGTCCCCCTGTGTCTCTGCCCCTCCCCCTTCTCAAAAAAAAAAATATATATATAAATTTACATTATTTCCTAAAATATGCTAAGTACTAAAATAAAGTAGATTAAATACAAAAAAAATACAAAATACAAAACAAAGTAAATAATAGATGTCAGGAACAGAAGCAAGCTTCTTTTGAGGTATGTGTGTGTGTATACGATGAAACAAGAAAGAAATGAGTTAGTTGTATTTCTTTTTATTACTTACATGTCATATTATTGCTTACATCGATGGACTTTTTTAAAAAATCAGTTTCTTAGTCTATAGCATAGCCCTCTGTATACAAAACTGAAAAGACCCACTCTTGAAAGAAAAACTGGAGAAATAACAAGAAAGCTACTACTTTTGAAGTTTGCCCATTTCCTACTGTAGTAGCTGAAGACTTTATCTGCTGTTTTGCTATATCACACATTCTATTTGATATCATTTCTATTTCTTCTTAGTGATGCTATAATCATGAAATCCCCCCCATAAGAATATTTTAGGATAAATCTAATTATATTAAGACGTTTAAAAAATTATTTTCCCAAATAAATTTGTGGAACCTAATTTCTTTTTTTCTCAACAGAACAAACAAAACACATTGATATTTTCACTTGATAGCAATATTCTTAATAGTGGGCATAAAAAGGTAACTGTACAAAATTAGACCTGAAAAACTATGACAAAGACAAAAAGAACACTAACTTCAATTTCAGAAAACTGAAGCAAAAGGCCATCTATACATTAACTATATAATCTTGGCCTGTGTACTTTACCTTTTAAACTTAACATTTTCCCACAATACACACAGAAAATAATATTTAACTTTCAATATTGTTTTTAAAATTCAATTAAATTATGTGTGCATTTGTACAATTTATACAGGATGCAGCCTATAAAAATGAAATATGAATATAATTTAAAGAATAATGGTAGAAATAAAACATAAAAACTATTTGAAAAATAGAAGATTCTACAAAATCAACATACCATTTTCCCCATTTAAGTAGTAGTATTTTTAGCAATTCTGTTTCAGAGAAAATATGTACAAAGAACCCCCCTTAGGAAATTCTTTGTTGTTGTTTTTAATCTCACAGTAATTACCTAGGAATACCCCTCAGAGTAATGATCTCTTTAATTTGACATTTTACATATTGGAGAAGATGAAAGGCAAGCCATGCCCCAGAGTTATTTAACTATATGTGTCATTGTAAATTTATCAGAAGGTTCAGGAGTAATGGTGATCTTTTAAAAAAGAGTAATAATCTTCAAAAGCAGAATGCCATTTAAAATGCAACTTTCCCCGCTTTCCCAGCCTCTAAGTCCTCACAATGAGAGGTAGCAGTTGGATGTGTGTGATGATGTTGCTCATGATCTGGGAGGGAAGAAACAAAGCAAGGCTCTCAGACTCTTCTTGGTGTGGACCAAATTCTGCTATGCCAACTCCAAGGATAAAAGCACAACTTGTTTTTGTTGGTAAAGTCAGCAGATGTGACTTGAAGATAAATAGGGAGCAGATGTGATGAGTTAGTTCATTTGCTTTTACATAGACAAATGTGGCTGTAGCCATCATAACTGGGAAATGCCTCAGCTGCAGAATCGGCTCTGTCTCCTAAGTACCAAGCTTATGTTTCTTACCTTCTCGGCGGTTCTAAAGGAAGCATAGAGAATGCTCCAAACCTCTGAGCTCTCATTGGAGAATGTTAACTTGAGCAAAATTAATTTTGAAAAGTGACTTAAAAGGCATATGTTGCCTTTTACGCAGATTATAATACAATGCACTCTGTTGGAGGTTTTGTTGTTAAAAAAAGAAAAGAAAGAACAAGAAAATAATTGTGGGGTGGGAGATGTTTGGCTGAACGGCATGGAAAAAGATTAAAAATGCAACAGTCATTTTTGATGGAGTTGGAAGAGAAGACGTGTGGGGAAAAAAAAAACACAAAAACAATCTGTTATTAGATTTGGTGGACCATTTCTGAAGGTGATATTTCTTTCCTTGAAAAGGCCCAACATGCTCAGATATCAAATTTCTGACCTTTCCTTCTAAACCTTGTGGGAAGTTGCTAATCATCTGTGCCTCTGTTCTGGGTGTTTAGTGGCATCTTTTTAAGGCAGAAAAAAACGGAAGGCATATTCCCATTACATTTGGAATCTCTCAACCCAAATCATAAAATCTAAGGGTAAAATTCTGTCAATTCTTAAAGCCAGGTCTGCTATTAACTTTTACCCCAATTCCTTCATTGTGTCTGAGTGATACCGTAGGCAGATAGCTAACACAGTTAATAGCATAGCTGTGAATTACTTTTCATGTTTTCTTTCCCTTTTTAAACATATAACCTATAAACATAAACAATAATTAAAACATGAACATTCTTTTTTTTCCTATACTCAGCCCCCAATTTTTATTATTATTATTATTCTGGATGTGGTAAGTGAGATTCCTGATGTTTAATAATGCAGATTATTCTGACATTCTATTTTACTTCTGTACACACCAAAATAAAGTAATCCTTTGCATCTGTTTATCTTGCTATTATCTTTGATGTATACTGTCAAACTCAGTGTAAGCATGTAGCAACTAGAACACTATCCAGAGACCTAACTCGAAATGACAATAGTATTTTCTTAAATTTTTTAAACATTTATTTAATTATTTATTTATTTATGTATTTATTTATTTATTTATTTATTTATTTATTTATTTGTTTTGAGAGACAGAGAGAGACAGAGAATGAGCAGGGGAGGGGCAGAGAGAGAGGGGATCACAGAATCTGAAGTAGGCTCCAGGCTCTGACCTGTCAGCACAGAGCCCACTGCGGGACTCAAACTCACTGACCATGAGATCAGTGAGCCGAAGTGGAACATTGAACCCACTGAGCCACCCAGGCATCCCTGAGAATAGTATGTCCTAATGCAAATTACATGTGCATTCCAGAAATATTTGATAGAACAAACTCCTGATATATGACTATGCTGAATTTCTGTGTAATGCTAAAATTTAAATGAACCATGATATCTCTTAGTCCATAAAGGTGGCAACAGTAACATTTTCTATGTATCCTGAACTCTGACTTAACCTGTTAGTTTTGTGGGGCTCCAGTTCTCCAAATATAAAATGAAGATTGTAATATCTAATTTCCTGGGAGATGAAGAAGATGAAATCATGTCGTACTGGTATAAAGTTTCTTTTCTACAGGATTACTCCGTGTTTCGTCGTGCATACATATAATCTGATGGCCTGATTCTGATTCTTACTAGCTGTGTGACTGCAGAAGCTCCTTAATCATCTAAGCTTCAATTTCTTCATCTGTGGGATAATAGCTACATTTTATAATGGTTGAAAATTAAATAAGGTAACAATTGATGAAGTGGTTACAACAGTGCCTGGCATACCATAAGGCTTGTTAAATAGTGGGCTTAATAAATGTTAGCTGTTAATCTTAATTCTCCCTTTCTTTATTTCTTTCATCTCTATTAATCTGCAGAATTTACAGTGAATATTACAGGTATGCCTTATTTTATTTTGCCTTGTTTTATTGCACTTCACAGATGTTGCATTTTTTACAAATTGTAGAACAAATTGTGAATTTTGTTCTAATGTGTTGCTACAATGTTTCATAAATTCTCTGCTCAACTCCACACCTCCCTGAGGCCTACACATGTATGCAAAGCCCCTGTTCTATGCTTCTGGCCTCCAGAGCCCCATTGCTTGTTCTGAACCTAAGAGAGATTAAACTGTAATATTAAGCAGCCCTTATTTACTTTATGGTTACAATTAAAATATAACTTGATAAAGTTAACTTTGAATCCATTGTTCTGTTTTATGGGGGATGGGGCACAAAGAGCCACAGAGGAGAGAATATGCTATATTTGCTCTCCAATCCATCCAACAGCCTGAATCACTCTATGGGAGTGACAGCCCCTTACACATACAGAATTAACTTTTTATTTTTTTTAAATATTTTTTTATTTATTTCTAGGAGAGAGAGAGAGAGAGAGAGACAGGGTGAGCGGGGGGTGGGGGGTTCAGAGAGAGAGGGAGATACAGACTCTGAAACAGGCTCCAGGCTCTGAGCTGGCTGTCAGCACAGAGCCCGACGCGGGGCTCGAACCCACGAACTGCGAGATCATGACCTAAGCGAAAGTCGGACGCTTAACCGACTAAGCCACCCAGGCGCCCCCAGAATTAACTTTTTAAATATATAAAGAGCTTTTCACAGAGTAAGTCTAAGTAGACTTTCACATAAGTCAAAGGAAGTAGTGAAGTTCCAAGCTTCCTGGATACATGAGATAGCAGAAATTAGAAAATGAGAGCTTTTATCCTGGGTTGGCTAGTTTACAAGCCAAACTACTCAGAATAAGTTACATAGTTGCTTTGAAACTCAACTTGCTTATCTGTGAATTAGAGATGTTAACACACCTCCTGTAACTTCTTCACAGTGCTGTTTCATTGAATATGTAAGTGGCTGTTCTACTTCCTCTCGCCACTAAGTACACGCATTACCCTGACTGACTTACAATGCAGTCATCTCAAACTGTATTCTTGCTCTTCCTTCACTCATCATCAGCAATTGCTTTCTTCGTCACTCCATATGAGCTGAATTTCATTTTGGCTTTGTCCTGGATCTTGTCATTATCTGAATTTTTGTAACTTCCATAATCACTGATTAAGTCATGTGACATTTTCACCACATACTGTATTTCTTCCACACCACGGTGACTGTCAGTCCATATCTACAGTATTCATAATCTTTTGAAGTCTCTTTTTCTTTGTATTCCACAATTCTTCATCTTTCTATACTGCCTTATTTGTTCAGTTCAGATCCCACAGCTTGTTATTTCTTGAAGATTTTTGCCAATACTATGACTCATCTTGATACCTTGTTTTTACTTTATTTTTTTTAGGTTAGTTATTTATTTTGAGCACAAGTTGGGGGAGGGGCAGAAAGAAGGAGAAACAGAACGCCAAGCAGGCTCCGTGACAATCAGCGCAGAGCCCTGCTGAGTTTGGTGCTCAAACTCATGAACTATGAAATCATGACCGAGCCAGGATCAAGAGTCAGACGCCAAATTGACTACACCACCCAGACTCCTCATCTTGATATTTTTAATTTTTATATCCATATAGCAAAACACCAAACCAAGATGCAACTATTCTACACTTTCTATGTATGTTTCAATAGCAAGAGCTACTGGGAAAGTCACAATTTGTTACTATGAATTTATAATTCATAATTTATAATTATGAACTTCAAATACACTCTCAGGTTATGTGCAAATACTAAAGAATTCTACAGAAAAACCCAGTCATAAAAATAAACACAAGTAATATTTTCTGATGGTCACCACCCCAATAATATATAATACAGAGAAATAGATGATAAGTAGATAGACAACAGATATATACATAAGTACTTACATTCATACCACAGAAATAATTTTAGAAAAATATACTCAGGAGTGCCTGCGTGGCTCAATTGGTTAAGTGACCCACTCTTGATTTCTGCTCAGGGCTTAATCTCCTGGTTCATGGAGTCAAGCCCTGCATGGGGCTCCTCACTGGCAGCGTGTGGGATTCTCTCTCTCCCTCTCTGTCTGCTTCCATCATCTCTCAAAAATAAGTAAGCATTTTTAAAAAAGAAAAGTACAATCACACTACATACTACATTTTAGATATTATCAAACTTAAATATATATGAATTTAATCGAAGATGAAGACCATTTAATGAATTTGAGTACCATCTGAGATTCTAAGAAATTTTCCTAAAGATATGGCTGTCATCCTGGATTTTACACTACAGGTTGTTTTTGGGTTTTTTTGTAAGTTTATTTATTTTTGGGAGAGAGAAAGAGAGAGATAAAGAGGGAGAGAGGGAGAGAGAAAATGGGTGGGGGAGGGGCAGAGAGAGATGGGGACAGAGGATCAGAAGCAACTGCCAAACCGTCAGCAGAGAGCCCGACATGGGGCTCCAACTCATGGGCTGTGAGATCATGACCTGAGCCAAAGTCAGACACTTAACTGACTGAGCCACCCAGGCGCCCTTAAACCACAGTTTTAAACTTTAGATATTACACGTCTATCTTTCCCTTCTTTACAAAACCAACTCCCTGTTAGTAATTTTACTGTGCTTTGAGTGTGCTTTCCTAATCATAATTCCCCAGTTGCTTAATTTCAGTTGTACAATTATATGGATAAAATCCTCGGCAGCTTTCTCTACCTTAATGGCTTTATTATTAAGATCTTTGTGATTCATATACCTTTGCTTGGATTTTATTGTCCAGAGCTGTTATTTGTTGAGTTTGCTTTGGTTTTTGTTTTGTTTCTATATTTCAAATGTGTGAGTGTTATAATATCTACATTTTGGCATTTTCAAAAATTGATTTCATTAACATTAATACATTATTCGTGTCCTCACTTAGAAGAAAAGTTTCAAGAAGGTAGAGAACTGCCTGATTCACTGCTGTTTCTAAGGACCATAACGACAATTAGACATGTTAGGAGTCCTGTAAATATTTACGTAATGAATAAATATAATAGAACCACTGTTAGGACTGGAAACCAGATCAGAGACATTTCCCAAAATTCTCAGAATGACTCAATGCACATGGGATAGAGAATGGGTTATTTCATTATGATATTAAATGACAAACACCTTAATAGTTATTGTTTAAAGTTTATATGGTTCATGCTTAAGAAAAACATACCATTTTAAATACCTGTTATGTTCAAAGTGGCTCCTATTTATAGACAACTGCCAACAGTGAAGTTACCCCAGAATTTATAGATATATTGAGAGTAAGAAAGAAGCAGAGACATGAAGGAGATCTTAGGCACACAAGGTGATTAAACAAGTCCCACACCCAAAAACATGCTGTTTCTAACTTTACAGTAGTTAATAGAGGTTACATCAGATGCATCTGAGAAGCTATTTTTCTGTTCAATTAAGAGAAATTATAAAGACAGCTTGCTGGAGTAGTAATCTTTTGTTCTAAAAAGGAAAAGACTTAGAAATAACGTGTACTATATTCTACATAAACTCGTGAAATGAGGAAGAATATCCCTGGCATTTGGTCTATAATAATATATTTACATCTTTGTGGTGTTTTTTTTTATGAATTAAATACATATTTACAGACATTTTATTTATCACAAACATGTCAGGTAGAATAGTTATCGACATTTCAAAAGTAAAGTTATTGAGACTAAAAGAGCTTTACATTCTTAGTGGGGAAAATGGAACAGATAAGTATGAGAGGTGGATTTCATACTCAACTCTTCTGACTACATATCAATTCCTATACCTCTGTGAGCTTTCTCTTCTAGTTAACAAGTAAGTAATTGATGCCAGTGTCATGTATTTATATGCTCAAGCGTATCTTTGAATGTGTTCTCCCAAAGTTCCTGATAAGTATGAAGCATGCTAAAGAAACCTTAAGACAAAATAAATGGTAGTTAACATTCGACAAATAGCAGAATTTAGAATCATTTCAAAATAATTAGGAAATACTCCATTGTAAACACATGTCTGAAGTGATTTTTTATTGAAGTGTAGTTGCCATACAATATCCTGTTAGTTTCAGCCATACAGCATCATAGTGATTTGGAATTTTATACATTATGAAATGATCCTCATAATTCTAATTACCATTCATCACCACACAATGTTATTACAATATTATTGACTATATTCCTTATGTTGTACTTTACATCTACATAACCTATTTATTTTATAAATGAAAGTTTGTACCTCTTAATCCCTTTCACCTGTTGCTCTTGCACTCACTACTCCCCACCCTGGTAACCAACAGGTTGTCTCTTGTATCTGTGAGTCTGCTTCTGTTTTGTTTTCTTTGTTATCTTTTTTTTAAAGATTCTGTATATAAGTGAAACCATGGTATTTTTCTTTGTCCAATTGTACTTAGGATAATACCTTCTAGGTCATCCATGTTGTCACAAATGGCAAGATTTTATGCTTTTTATGGCTGAGTAATATTCCATTGTGTGTGTGTTCATGTGTGTGGATATATGTACACAATGCATGTTTAAAAAAAAAGTTAACGCATATTTTTGAGTGTTTATCTTGGACCCCAGTCCCCTTGTTCATCTGTGTCTATACCAAGAAAATTTATAATCCACCTATAGAATCTAGAAATCCACCTGCCAGCAGATACTCTACTTGCAGGCACATGCATCTAAAAGAATGTTCCAAATTCAAGAGTCATTAATCCAAAGGGACTTTCTCAGTTATTTTGAAATGATGCTGACTAAATTCCACTATTTATCTATATTAGCTACCATTTCTTTTGTTTTAAGGTGGCTTTAGTGTTCTTGATGTTTATCAGCAACATCTGAGATATGCGTTCAAGGAAAATCTTGACTCGTATAACCTGAGTGATCATAAGTATATGAGCACTAACTACCTGTAAACCAAAAAACCATAGAAGTATAAGAACTGGGAAAAGCAACAGAGTTAACTCTAGCTTGAAGTAGACCTCCCCAATAAAGTAGATCTTTATTTAGAGGATTAATTTAATATGTTGCCAGAGAGGGAGAAGAGAAATTAAGATGATCTGACATCAGTAGCATCCTATGACAGAGAAGAAATTTTTTGAGATTATTAGGATATCCAGAGCTACTAAAGTGATGATCATAATTATTTGTTTTTCATGATATATCCACATCCTTCACCTTTTGCTAATAAGTGCAAAAAACATTAGCTAATGGTTTATAAGCAGCCCCACCTCCCATGATAGATCAAGGCTATAACAACGTGGTCTGAGACTCTTGCTACTGTTTTCATTTTTCTCTTGCAGCACTATTTTGTTAGGAGTTACCAGTAAAGCCTGGAACTGAAGGTTTCATTTTACTGGAGTCAGCAGCAGTGGAATCATTCAAACAGAGTAGGAAAAGAGACATCCACGTCAACGACTTCATCAAGGTTTATTTTTCATTCCTTCCACTGTGTCGCTGCTGAAATATGGTCTGACTGCTTTGCTGTATCATGGGGAAAAGCATTAACAGAATATGATTCAAAGCAAGCAGTTTCATGGTCTCACTGATGTAAAGAGCAGAAAAATTTGTTTTAGGTTGTTTACTATTCTGAATAGCAATCAGTAGTTTGCACTTGTAGGTAAAGCCATCTGTTAAATTTATCATAGATGTGTTCCTTGTTAATATTTATTGAAAAAAAATAGATCTTAGAGCCATATTTTGTCTCTAACAAGTTCCTTCACTCAATTTGGACTTTATTTTCCTTTGAAGTATAAAATAGGAGCTCAACCCTAAGATTCCTTCTGGTTTTAATATTCTAAGGCTCTATATAGATTTTTTTAAATTTTTAATGTTTATTTTTGAGAAAGACAGATGCACACAGAGTGTGAGCATAGGAAAGGCAGAGAGAGACACACACACACACAATGCAAACCATGCTCTAGGCTCTGAGCTGTCAGCACAGAGCACAATGCAGGTCTTGAACCCACAAACTATGAGATCATGACCTGAGCCGAAGTCGGAGGCCTAACCGACTGAGCCACCCAGGCACCCCTGTAAAGCCCATTTTTTAAAGGAAATTGTGTATAAGATCTTCATTTTGCTTTTAACTTTAGGGCTGATGCCATATTCCTGTGAGTATCCTTGGCTTCTCTGATAACTATTGGTTTTATAAGCCAATTCATTTACCTTCTTGTAGCAACCCATATTTCTATTGGTTTTACATTGATGTTAACCAGATGCACTACTACTAGCCATATGCCCATGTCAATCCTGACCAAATCTAGGGTTGCTTCTGGTGATAATCAGTCACTATGAAAAGTTGCTTGGAATTATTTGTCATTATTTCACAGAGAGACTGAGTGATAGAGAATCAGAGATATACAGAAAACAGTAAGCGACATCACATTGCTTAGTCAATAGTACCCCATAGTATCATTAATATTATTCTTGCACCCTATTTAGCAATAACTTCAAAAAATGTCAAGGCAATTTTCAAAATAATCCCTTTTCTCTCTTGCAAGTCTTTTTTTTTTTTTTTAACTGACAGACTATTACCATGGGATTTCTAAGTATTCTTGCAATACAGAGATTAAAGGTAGAGTCAAAAGTAAAGAATAATTTTAAAAATGGTTTACATCTCATTACTCAGTAGGTAAACTTAACATGAGCTTAGATTATGAGTACAAAAATAATTTGTGGGAGAATGTGATATCTCAGAAGATAAGTATAAATGTCAAAAATGATTCCCTGTGTAGACACTGTCAGGAAAGTACTAAAGGATGTTCAACAACAACATAACAACAAAGAGAGAGAGACTGAAAGGTAAATTACTGTGGCTATAAACTAAGGCAGCCAATAGAGGGAAATGTGAAGTAATTCACAGAACAAAGGCAAAGGAAGATCTTAGTCATGCGGCCATGTGAAACGTCTAGAAATTGACTAAAAGAATCCAGAAAGGATATCTCAGGGGGTGGAGTGTGAGGGGTGCAGATTTAAATTTATAACATAATATTCTGACAGATTTGACAGTGTGGAAACTAAGTACACTGATACAAAAGCTCTTGGAAAGATGTATTTTACTTTAGGAAGGGAATTAACTTCTTCCTTCCTGCTCTCCCTTCTTCCTTCCTTCCTCCCCTTTTCTTTCCCTCTCTCCCTTTTTTTTTCTCTCTTTTTCTTCTTCATTACTTCTCTCCTTTCTTTCTTTCTGTTTTTTTGGTTTATACTGCAAAGGGTAAGTTAAGATATTGTGAATTGAAAACTATTTCAGATTAACCAAAAATATATGTACTTTCCTGATTTACAAAACAAAATGTGTATTTTCAGCTGTATGATATCTGTATAAAATCCTAAAACCTCAGTCTCTGTGGCTTACCATAATTTTCCGTGTTTTACTAAATTGCTCTAGTTGATATTTTAATACAATAATTCATATTTCCTAAGGCAATTTACTGTATTCAGTCCAAGTGAGGCTTTGACTATGCCAACACATATAAGTTTAAATGGAATGCTCTTCTTTTCTTAAAGTTTTTAATGTTTATTAACTTTTGAGGGGGAGAAGAAAGAGAGAGAGAGAGAGAGAGAATAAGAGAATGAACAGGGGAGAGGCAGAGAGAGAAGGAGACACAGAATCTGAAGCAGGCTCCAGGATCTGAGCTGTCAGCACAGAGACTGATGCGGGGCTTGAACTCACAAACTGTTAATCATGACCTGAGCTGAAGTCACATGTTTAACCAACTGAGCCACCCAGGCACCCCTAAATGGAATGTTCTTCTTTCTTGTGTTTCTTTATTACATTTTATATTTGGCAATGCAATTGTGAGAATAATTTATTCTGGTGTAAATAATATTTTATTCTAGTTTTACTGCCATCAGACATGGTTTTAGCATCATAGTTGCCATTTAGATACAACACACTATATATGTAATTCTAAAAATGTGTCATCCATTTCAGTTACTTCAATATGGATTCATCCTCATGTATTCTGTTCAAACTCCTCCCTTCCCTTCCTTTTAAAGCTTTCTGCATTGGTTCATTGCCCAATTTACTTCATTTCCATGTCTTTATCTTAGTTAATATTATTTTGATTCACTTATGATACTATGATACCACAACATCATTTTATATTCTCTTTCACTTCATTTTGGTCATTATGGGTTACATTTTCATCATCTCAAATCTAATTCATATCATTTAAAAATAGGCACTAGTCCTTGTGTGTTCAATTATAATTGTTTTCTTTTATTTCCTGTTATCTTGAATTCAATTACCCTTTTTATTCATTTCTCATCTGTTTATATTATTTTCAATTTGATTTTCTAAGGTCTGGTTCTGCTAATATTACTTTACAATATAGTGTTTCCCTGATTTCATGTACTTGTTTTCATTTATACTCGTTCAGTGCACGCACACGCACACACACACACACACACACAATTTATTCTACAAAAAATTGCTTCACCTCATTTTATGCCTTTTGGCATTTACTTATCCTTGCTTTCAGTGAAACAATACTTTTAGAGTTTTCCTCTTAACTTCACCAACTTTTTAACAGTGGTTTCAGTGCATTTTGCTTGCTAAATTCATCTGTTACTTTGGTCATAAAATTTTTTTTCAAAGTTTTTATTTTATTTTTGAGAGAGAGAGAGAGAGAGAAAGAGAGAGCATGAGTGGGGGAGGGGCAGAGAGAGAGGGAGACACAGAATCTGAAACAGGCTCCAGATTCTGAGCTGTCAGCACAGATCCTGCTGCCGGGCTTGAACTCATGGGCTGTGAGATCATGACCTGAGCTTAAGTCAGATACTTAACTGACTGAGCCAATCAGGCACCCCAGTTACTTTGGTCATAAATTCTGCTATTAGAGAACTTGTATAATGACATTTTTTCTTCATTTACAACTTTGAGTTGATCTTACTCTATTCTATACTGTTTCTACTGGTACTTTTAGCTAAATTTCATACTGGATAATCACTGGTGAAGATATTATTCTACTTTTAATTCTAAAACCTTCTTTCAAAGCATTAAGGAAAAGTCTAATGGTGAGCTTAGATTCCATTTGTAGTCTCCCAATTTGACTCAGGTGAGTAAAATGATAGCCTTTTACTTTATTATTTACAGTAAAAGTTTTCAGTCATACTTGACTTCATAGTCATTTATGTAATATTATGTGTTTCAAAAATAATGGCAAAATGTTAGATTTGTATAATTATTAAAACAATAAGCATGACTTCTTAAATTACAATGCAAGAAAAATTAATTGAAAACTTAACGTGCTTACACAGAATCATATCTTTGCTCATGTTTTTTTATTATTATTATTATTTTATTTCTAGGAGAGAGAGAGAGAGAGAGAGAGAGACAGCGTGAGCAGGGGAGGGTCAGAGAGAGAGGGAGTCACAGACTGAAACAGGCTCCAGGCTCTGAGCTGGCAGTCAGCACAGAGCCCGACGCGGGGCTCGAACGCACGAACCACGAGATCATGACCTAAGTGAAATTCTGACGCTTAACCGACTAAGCCACCCAGGCGCCCCGCTCATGTTGTGTTTTTTTGTGGGCTTCTTGAAATTCCCTAAAGAAAGTGTTAGAGATTCATACACAATTTAAAATAACTTTGTCCTGGGGCACCTGGTGGCTCAGTTGGTTGAGTATCTGACTTAGGCTTAGTCATGATCTCATAGCTTCTGAGTTTGAGGCTGGCACTGGGCTCTGTGCTGACAGCTTGGCGGAGTGTGGAGCCTGCTTCAAATTCTGTGTCTCCGTCTCTCTCAGCCTCTCTCCCGCTCATGATCTGTCTCTCTTTTTGTCTCTCTCTCTCTCTCAAAAATAAACATGATTTTTTAATACAATAAAATAACTTTGTCCCGTGGCTATAACATATTATGCTTCATTTGTTGGAACTTGTCAAAGACAAGAGATTTGTTTTCTTCACATTCTTTTATTTTCAAACAGAAGTTCTGATAATCCATTTTCCAGCAAATGGGCCTGAGTTCTTCATGTAAAGTATAAAACCCTAACTTAGTTGGCATTGTTTCATTTATAGATCAACTAGTTCATCCAGAGCAGTGCTGCTCAATTTATGGAATCACAGATATGTTCTCTAGACTGTCCAAGATAGTAGCTACTAGTGACATGAACACTTGGAATGTGTCAAGTAACATGGAGGATTCACTTATAGTGTTATTTAATTGTAAGTAATTTATAATTTAAACACACATATATAGCTACTGGCTTCTAGAGATATATCTTATATCATTTGGGATCTTAAATATCACTATTCTGTATATATTATTGTCAGGACAGCCAAGAGGATCAAATTACATGAATCCAAAGGAAGATATCAAAATTTAGTTTTTCAATAAAAAAGAGCAAAAATTAAAAAAGCAAAAATGGAGCACCTGGGTGGCTCAGTTGGTTGAGTGCTGGACTCTTGATTTTGGCTTGGGTCATGATCCCTGAGTATGGGATTGAGCCCCACACCAGGCTCTGCATTGAACATGGAGCCTGCTTGGGATTTTTTCTCTTTTTCTCTCTCTGCCCCTCCCCTGCTTGTGCTTGTGCTCTCTCTCTGTCTCTCTCTCTCTCTGTCTCTCTATTTTTCTCTCAAAAACAAACAACAAAACAGAAACAGAAATTTAAAAAAAAAAACTCTATGAGTGTGTTTCAGAGACTTGAATTGTTTGCTTGCTTTTTTACTTGCAATTGAACAGATAAGAATATTTATTGATTAACTATAAGGTAGGACATTTTCCCTAAAACTTAAGATGGAATGAGACAAGGACAAAAACAAGTTGTTTTTATGAAGAGAGTGACAAATTAAACCAATATTTCATTGCTGGGCTGAAGTGATGGTATGTTAAAAAAAAAAAAAAAAAAAGTAGGGAGAAGAATCCAGGGAAGGGACATTCTAGAAAACATCCATACAGCTTTCAGCTCCACTGGTAAGTTGTTTTCATCAATACGGGAGAAGAGAATCAGTAGCTACAGCTGTCATGGAAATCAACTAACTTGCATGCTACTTTTTAAAATTATTATTGTTAAGTTTCCCAGTTCCATAACATGCACATGGTATGGAAAAGTCTATTTCTAAACAAAAATGTCAATGAGCAAATGAAGGCATAATTGCCATTTCTAAATGAAAGTTAGTATGTTTTTTATGCTTTCACCATTAATATAAAGCTAATTATACTTCCAAGTTTTGGTGTGCCAATATGATTCTTCTAAATGCAAGTGAAGTCTAACATGGGGCAGGTATATTATAACTTTGTACTCAAATCTTCAGAAAATTTCCTAAATGCCTCAAATGGAGAAATCTCATCTAAGAATTAGGCAAACAATGGAAAGTAAAGAAAAGGGTTCCAAATGGCCACTTAGGATATCTGCGAAAAATGAAGGACTTCCAAAGTTTTGGGACAGACTTCTGGTTTCAGCTGTACCGTATCAAAAACTTAGAGGTTATCATTCTATCCTCTTAAGAAAAAGATGAAGAAACTGAAAACCAATGATGTTTCCTCCATTCATCAAGAACTAAGGCTTCAGGGCAAACTGTCACCTTAAAATCTGAAGAGGGGAAAATCCAGGGTCAGTCTCATGATTTGCTTAACTAGAGTAGAAGCTGAGGGAGCCATAAACTGGTAAGAACACCTCTATGGTAGTTAAACAAATTGCTGGAGGCTGAATGTTGAGGACCTTGAGAGTGAGAAACTTCTGGGGCACAGTATTATGAAGGCACCGTCTTTCCATGGGCTTTACCTTCAAGGATCCTTAATGAAGATCAGAGAAAAATCCCTGTAGGTCACGGCAGGAGAAAAACAAAACGAAACAAAACAAAAAGGGCAATCTTTGTGAAATATGCTCAAAGACTTCTCCATAACAAATGCCTGCTCTCCAGGGTAAAAGTCTTCATGAAAACCATATCCCAGCTGGAAAGGGAACTACTCACACCTCAGCCTCCTGGAACCTTACTGTCTTATCAGAGTGGAGAAGGAAATGCTCTACTAGTGAAGAAAAACAAATTTGCTGTCACAAGCCAAAGACAAAACCCACTGAAAACAATGATATAATCATCATGTTATAGAATTTTTCCTCTCCTCAATACCTGAGCACCATACAAACAAGGCTTTTGTCTCATAACAGTGGATTACCAATAAAGAGCTGCAAGGCATAGGCTCTTTTCCTGGAAGAGTACACAGCAAAGCCCAAAGTCAAGAGCAGAAATAAAGACAAGGACATTAGAGGAAGTAGACCTATTATAGCTTGGACCTCCAGCTATAACAAATATTGAACATAGCTCAACTCATAGATTAACATAAATTCTCACATGATAGAGTCCTATTTACCTTAGTTTCTATTACCTGCTACAATAAGTCCAGCTATCAGTAAAAAGTGAAGAGGCATACCAAATTGTAAGAGAAAATATTGAAGAAACAAAGGAAGACTTAGAACCAAACTCAAGAGATATGACACAGATGTTGGAATTATCTGAGAGGGAATTTTAAATGACTATGCTTAACATGTTAAGGGCTCAATGGAAATAGTAGACAACATTCAGCAACAGATGGGTAATATAAACAGAAATGTGAAAACTCAAAAGGTTAGGGATGTCTCATATCTTGCTGAAATGACTTTTTGTCTCTAAATTAGTTGTGCGGATTTGCATAATGATGCCTTGAGAATGAAATAAGGTATGCAGAAAATGATGCTGCCTAACATTTTAACAGTATTTTGGAGCTTATGAGATGTTGTTGCTTATCTCATTTCATTAGGCACTAACCACAGATCTGGGAAGTAGAACATCAGGAATTACTATTGTCCTTGAACAAAGCAGGAGTTAGAGGTTGTATCAGTCTGCATAAAGCAAAGTCATGCTGTGATAACAAACAGCATCCAAATATTACCGTCTCTTAGGTTACTGGTTAATCAAGTGTGTGACTTTGACTCTTTAATTCTAAGAAACTAGCTGCAAGAACATTGCTTTTGTCATGGTGGTGGGGGCAAGAAAGCGTTGACATAAGTAAGTGATGCTTCTGAAAGTTCTTTTGAAGAAAGAGCATAGGCCATTGCCTCTTCTTTTGCATTGACAGAATCAAATCATATGACCAAATCTGTTGTCCTTGGTGAGCACTTTTTATCTATCCACAGACCATAGGTTCAGTGGGAAACGACCAAGAGTCAGAGGCAGGAATTATTTAGACAATAATATACTCTACAACAGATATTAGGGCTTACCCAAGATTGTGTGGTGACACTATTTGAGTACAGGTTCTCTGATTCCAAATTTAGTGTTATAATTTGTTCATTTAGAAAACAAAAGAAACTTAAAACACAAAACTGAATAAGTAATTTCAATAGTATTAATCCAGTGAGCAAATGCATTCTTTAGTATATCAGTTAAGAATAGATCAGCTATACACTTTCTGCTGAGTAAGTGGGAGTTTTATTTTCCTACATAGTAAGAACGTCTAAAAAGATAGTCCTATGCCTGACACACAAGTTCCGTGTTGCTATCAAAGACACAGGCTTTGTAAAGCTTTTCTTAATCTTAACATATGACTTTTGTCTTTATACCTATCTCTTCATGGTCTCTAATAACTGCCCCATAGTCATGTCTGTATTCAATGTAAAAAGAAAGATACATTTAAGAGACAGAAGTTTTGTAGCAAATGAAAACTTACTGCCCTTGACTGAATTTTAATAAACATTATTTTATTGACTACTCCTAAATTTGATTTTGTAAAAAACTATCGATATTAAACAACAGAAGAAAAATGGAGCAAGAAAAAATATATAATCAAAAATTTTAAGTGAAGGCCAGAAAGGAGATAAAAGAAACATAAGAAAAAAAAAAAAAAAAAGAAACATAAGAGATAAACCAAATAGTATAAAACAAGATGATAAATGTGAAATACAAATGCAGTAACTAATTATGTGTGATATAAATGGACAAGTAATCTTGTAAATGCATCAAGACAGATTTAAAAGAAAGGAAAAGAAAGTAAATAAAATCTAATGCTAAACTGCTTTCAAATGACTCATTAAAAGCATGAGGAACTACAAAGGGTAAAATTAAAAAAATAAAAGCAAATGAAAATACTAGATACATTTTAACTAAACATAGTAGATATAACTATAATAATGCCAGGTAAAATAGACTTCCGTATAAAAACAAGTATAATGAGTATTACTTCAACATGGTTAATTAAACCAGAATATATTATACTTGTTGATTTGTGTGCACCTGAAAAGTAGCTCCAGAAATGTACAGTAAAAATTAATGGAATTACTGGCAGAAATAGAGACAGAAAATGATACCTTAACATAACTTTCTCAGTAATTGATAGTATAAGCCTATAAAATAAGCAATAAACAGGGATGCCTGGACTGTTCAGTAGGTTAAGTATCGGACATCAGCTCAGGTCATGATCTCACAGTTTGTGGGTTTGAGCCCTGCATCAGGCTCTGTGCTGACAGCTCAGGGCCTGGAGACTGCTTAAGATTATGTGTCTCCCTCTCAATCTCTGCCCCTCCCCTGCTCACGCTCTGTCTCTCTCTCAAGAATAAATATTTAAAAAATTTTAAAAAATCAACAAATGGGGCATCTGGGTGGCTCAGTCGGTTAAGCATCTGACTTCAGCTCAGGTCATGATCTTATGATTCATGGGTTCAAGCCCTGCATTGGGCTCTGTGCTGACTGCCAGCTCAGAGCCTGGAGCCTGCTTCAGATTCTCTATCTCCCTCTCTCTCTGGCCCTCTCCTGCTCACGCTATCATTTTCTCTCTCTCTCAGAAATAAATAAAACATTAAAAATTTTATTAAAAAGTCAATAAACAAAAAATTTGAACAAAATGGTTGAAAAAATTGAAAATCATAAGTTCATAGAATCTCAGAAACAACAATTTCAGAATATATACTTATTTCACACATATAGAATATTTATATAAATTGAACCACAAAATTCAAACCCTGTGATAACAGATTTCAAAGGATGAAATATTATAGTTCATAATCTGACCCTAAATCAAAAAACAAGAAGCAAATAAATATAAGTAGAAAATTCCCAAGTCTAATAAATTAAAATAAATAGCTCATTTGTCAAATAAGCAATTATAAGGGAAGCCTAAAAGCAAATTTTGGAAGCCAGAGAATAAAAATATTAAACACAAGAAGTCACAAAGGGACCATCTGAATATGGAAATACATAAAAATAGGAGTTGTAGATTATTGAGAGTTGGAGTTTTCAATAAATACTACTAAGAAAATTGCTTATTTATGTCAGGGAAAATGTCTATATGGAAAATGAAATTCTTTCCTTACACTGTACAATTTCAATTTAATTCAAGACCAAAACATAAATGGAGAAATCTTAAAATCTTTGAGAAAATAAAGAATATCTTTTGCAGTAAATCTTCTCTAGTAAAGAAATTCTTAAAATTAACTTTAAGAAAAACACTAGTAAAAAAAAAAAGATTGATAAATTTAACCATATCAAAATTAAGATATTGTGTTCAGTAAATGCTCCAATAAAAATTCTGGAAAAGATAAGCTATGAACTGAAAGACAATATTTGCAGAACATAGAACTAACAGTATCTAAAAGCCTCAAGCTACAAAGAACCAGTAACAAAAAACAAATAACTAAAAACAAAAAATAAATTTAAAAGGGTAAAAAGCTCACATAAACTCCTCAACAAAAAGGAAACCTAAGCGGTCCTTGAAGATGTGCCAATATATCAGTTACTGGCATACACAAAATAAAATTAAAATGAGATACTATTTTTAGCCAAATTTTTGTTTAGCGAAAATAAAATTTAAAAGCATAAGGTAACAAGTGCTAGTAAGATCACAGATCAACAGATAATTCCTTGACAATTAAGGGTAAAAATTTGTATGCCACTGTGGAACCTACAAAGACAATCCCTAATAAAATTAATGCATGCTTCCTATCACTCAGTAATTTCATTCCTAAGTGTGTACTTAATATGTCTTGCATATTTCTGCCACAAGAAATGTACAAGGCATCCACAGTGATCCAAATACCAGATTGTTGCTTATGTTCATAACATAGAATTTCATACAATAACACAGATGAATCCTACCAGCTTAATAATGATAAATGAAATAAGCAGACATGATTTAATGCATGCAAAATTCAAAACCAGGCAATAATAAATAATGTAATTATACTATTTTCCCAAAAGTCAGGATGGAGGACATGTGATTTGGAAAAGGCAGACATTGGGCTTCTAAGATATTTGCAACAATCTACTACAAAACAGGTTATTCTCTGAGTATTTACTACATAATAGCTCCTTTAAGTGCACTCACTGGTTTACATACTTTTCGATATTTATGGTAAACTTTTATAATAGTTACAAATTATAAAGAAATTCTAAATTATAAAGATTGTTATCTATTCTATTTTCATCATAGAAGACATAGAAAAATAATACAGGTGTGGAGCTAGATCAAATTTATTATGTTTACCTATCACAAGCTATTGAGAATAGAAACTGTCAAACTTAACTCCATAGTCTCATTACTACACAAAGACCTAGATCATCAAAGGCATTCAGTAGAAGATATACCTTCTGATGATATAATTTTGATTATTAGATTTTAATTATTTTTTCTTATATATTGCTCTACACTATTGACTTGCAATTGTTTATTTTCAAACCTATACACTTTTCTATCTCTTTCTTTTGAGAATTGTGAAGCCTACTTTGTTTCCTATACAGTCTCGTAAATCTGGGAAGCTTAATAAATATTCGAATAATAACCACATCTAGTGAGCCAAAGTCCCTGTTATTTTTATTTCTCTCCCCAAGACAACTTTACAGGCAGGAACTTCAAGGGAAATAATTTCATTATCAATGACAGTTGAGTTTACACTTTATAAAACTTTTTCTATTTTCCCTGTCTGTGAAAGTTATGAGACACCAAATGTGTTTGGGAAAGTAATTTGAAGTAACATTCTGGCCTTAATATGAGAAGTACTAAAACCTCTGATTGTATTTCAGGTAGTAGATCAACCCGACCTTCCATAATCGGAACCTGAAAGATAGAGGCATTTGTGTATTGTTAACATTCAAATTCAATATTATCTTTATTTAAAAAGCCTGTGTATTGCTACATTGTGATAAGACAACCTTCATTCTGACTCTACCAAATTCATACCCTTACACCCTAAGTACAGCACCAATAAAGTTACATTATCTGATCTGGAAGTACTCTATGCTGTGGATTACCCTTACGAACAAGCAAAGAGTTGTGAATAAAGTCCATTTGTCACCCATTGATGAAATTTCAGGGTTGAACAGATTGGAGAAAATCATCATTTCTTGTCTGTCTATTGCATTTTATTAGGAGTACTTATAAAATTAACTGGGAGAACACAATTTAAAAATATATTTTCTATATTGACATGGTTCTCTCTTGTACAGGCAAATCATAACATTATATCCACTCTGTTATCAAGTCGATTTTCTTATGATTCTTAGTGTGAGTTTATTTTTTTAAGCTCTATTTAGGAAAAAAAGAAGAAGAAAAATAAAGTTCTATTTAGAGAATCGAAATAGCTTTCTATTGATAACCACCTATCACACAGCCACCTAGTGCTGCTGGTTTCAGCAGCATTTTTTTTTGTAACAGAAAAGGCACCTCTCTTTCCTTCCTATTCCTTAGAATATGAAAATACTGGCTAATTTTGGTAACCTGTATTGAAATATGGAGGGGAAAGGGGATAATCTACTCTGCATTCACTATCCAGCTGAAACATATTTACTTCTCTATGAATGAAACAAGGAACATTTCCTCATTTCAGCTTGATGATTATGAACTTTCTACACAACCAAATTTTCTACTGATCATAATTTGATGGGGAAAATGTCAGAAAAATTAAATCAAATAAAATGGCATTCCTCAGAAAAAAATGTGTGTGTGTGTGTGTATGTGTGTGTGTGTGTGTGTGTGTGAAGCTCTATATCCTCCATGTGTTAGGTTGCTAAGTCAAGGATTCTGAAAAAGAATATAATGTTACTATCACTATCACCGTGGCTTATGGGTATAACGAAGATCACCTACTCTTTGTGTCTCTTCAAAGCCGTTGCAAAGGCATTTGTCATTGTCAGATCTATGAATATGCATGCTTTGGTTGTGGATGAGCTATAACACAGCTATTCACCATAGTTATAAATCAGCCACTCCTTGGAATATCATTTCTTGTTGCTATATAGAAGGCTTACAGAAAGGAAAAGTATGCTTGCTACCATTTCATATTGCTCATGGAAATCTGTTCCCTCAGGTGACATTTATGAAAGAAACTGACGTCTTGTTAATGCTTGTGAAAAGCATTAACTGTCAGCATATCTGTCCTCAGTTACTACATCTGTTTCTGTTAATTCAATTTGTCTTTAATGTCCCAACCCTCTAATTATCACCTCTGCCATCTGAAATTTAATAAGTGAAATCATAGGCTATGGTTTTTATCTTTCTATGTATGGAGTCTTTATTAAGAGTGGAGGTAAAAGTCTAAATTGCATGTTTTTTCTTGATTTCCTCAGTGGATGAAAAAACCCCAGCAACTTATGGACTCTCTTGTTTAAATATATAATTTCATGAATTCTGCTGCATTTCTGGATACCTAATATGTATATGAAAAGTAAAGATGCATTATATTCAAAAGAAATATTTAGGGGGAAGCAAATTTTGACTAATTGCATCATTTGAAGATGTATTTACCAAGTTCAATGTGTTGTTATACCACAAAAATGGAAAGCTCAGCATTCAAATTCTATATGATAATACTTAACAGGATACATTATGAATGCACATAGCCTTTTTTTCTGTTACTTAAATATGTGTATAGGAAATTATGTTAACTCTTGGTAAGGCAAGAGTTCACATATAAAATATAACCTTCTCATTTCAAAGTGCATGGCAAGATGGACAGCGGGGGGTGTGAAAGCCTCTGTCAAGGGACACGAGTTTGGGGTGGTGCCAATTTCCCCCCAACACCAACACAGGGGGACTTCAGAGAATAACACAGCAGGCCCCGGTGGAGGTAGGACTTCCTTCCACCAAAGCCCGCCCCAACCCCAAATCCTGGCAACTGCTTATTTACTGTGGCAAGACTGACTCAGAGACAAAGCAGCGGGTCTCTCCTCCAGAAGACCAGCACAGGCAGCACCCCACATGCACCAAGTGTACTGGAAATCGAGCGCATCAAAATGACACCCGTAGTTCTGGTGGAAACAGGATCAAGTTGACTTTCATTTTTTTCTTTTGTTTTTCTTCTTTTTTTCTCTTGAAATCAGGCTGATAGTTTCTTGTTTTTGTTTTTTGACCAGGCTTTTGTATTCTTCTTTCTTTTCTTTTAGTTTTTTTTCCCCCCTCTCTTTTTCTTTCGAATCAGCCTTATAGTTTTTGATTTCTGATTTTTGTTACCATTGTTGTTGTTGTTGCTATTGTTACCCTTCCTTTTCTCTTTTTTTGGAATCGGGCTTTTCTCCCAGGCTTCTTTAACAAACAAATCAAAGCACACCTAGTTAAAGGTCCAAACATTCCCCACTGCAAGAGAGGAGGAGCTCTGCAGAGGATGGACCAGTGGGAAAGAGTAGCTGAAATATAACAACAGAGTGCACATAGCATACATCAGAAACACTTTCTGAAGTGCCAGGCCCTGGACAATGTATGACCCTTTTTTAATATAGTAGTACTCTGAGGTGCAGGAAACATAATAAGCTTTCAAAACAAGCCAAAGATAGAAACTTAGTCAAAATGACATGACAGAGGAATTCTCCCCAAAAGAAAGGTCAAGAAGATATCACAGCCAGGCACTTGTTCCAGACAGATATAAGCAATATATCTGAACAAGAATTTAGGACAACAGTCATAAGACTACTAGCTGGGCTTGAAAAAAGCATATAAGACACCAGAGAAATGCTTGCTGCAGAGATCAAAGTCCTAAAAACTAGTAAGGTTGAAATAAAAAAAAAATGCTACAGCTGAGATGCAAAACCGACTGCATACAGTCACAATGAGGACTGAAGATGCAGAGGATATAATAGGTATATAGAAGATAAAATTATGGAAAATAATGAAGCTAAAAAGAGGGAAAGAAAACTATTAGATCACAAGGGAAAATTTAGTGAATGCAATGATTTAATAAAACAAAAACAATATCCATATCATAGGAGTCCCAGAAGAAGAAGAGTACATAAAAGAGGCAGTAGAAAAAAAAGCTTTATTTGAACAAATTATAGCTGAGTACTTCCCTAATCTGGGGAGGAAACAGGCATTCAATATCAAGAGGCACAGAGAACTTTCCTCCTATCAACAAAAACAGGCCAATACCATGACAACATCATAGGGAAACTTGCAAAATACAAAGCTAAAGAGAGAATTCTGAAAGCAGCTGAGGACAAAAGGTCCTTATCCTACAAGAGTAGACACATAAGGTTAGCCACAGACCTGTCCACTGAATCTTTTGAGTGGCAGTAAATATTCAATGTACTAAATGGGAAACATATGTAGTCAAAAATTCTTTTTACAAAAATGCTGTCATTCAGAAGAGGAGAGATAAAGAGTTTTCAGACAGAAACTACATCAGCCCGGCAAGAAATTTTAAGGTAGACATTTTGAGTGGGGAAAAAAAAAAAAAGAATAAAGAAAGAAGAAGACCAAAAGCAACAGAGACGACAAAGGGCCAGAGCATACCACAAATAAAGCAAAACAAAACAAGCAAACAAACTGTATAGGCAACAAAATGTCACTAAATTCATATCTTTAAATAATCACTCTGAATGTAAATGAACTAAATGCTCCAATCAGAAGACACAGGGTATCAGAATGATTAAAAACAAAACAAAACAAAGCAAAGCAACAACAACAAACCAAGACCCATCTATAAGCTGTCTATAGGAGACTCATTTTGATCTAAAGACACCTGCAGATAGATAGTGAGGAGACAGAGAAGTATCTATCATGCTAAAGGATTTCAAAAGAAAGCCAAAGTAACCATACTTATCCCAAACAAACTAGATTTTAAACAAAGACTGTAACAGAGATGAAGAAGGGCATTGAATCATTATTAAGGGGTCTATCCATTGAAAAGATCTAACAATTGCAAATATTTATGCCCCCAACTTGAAAAAACCCCAGTATATAAGTCAATTATTAACAAACATACAGAAACTCATTGATGAATAATATCAAAAAAGTAGGGAACTTCAACACCCCACTTACAGTAATGGGCAGACCATCTAAACAGATAATCAACAAGGAAAAAATGGCTTTGAATGACACACTGGACCAGATAGATTTAAGAGATATATTCAGAACATTTCAACCTAAAGCAGAATGCATATTCTTCTCGAGTGCACATAGAAAATTCTCCAGAAATGGCCACATGCTGGGTCTAAATCAGCCCTCAACAGGCACAAAAAATCAAGATTGTACAATGCATATTTTCAGATCACAATGCTATGAAACTTGAACTGAACACAAGAAAAATTTGGAAAGCCCTCAAATACACAGAGGTTCAAGAACATCTTACTAAAGAATGAATGGGTTAACCAGGAAATTAAAGAACTAAAAAGCACAAAGCAAATGAAAAAGAAAACACAACAGTCCCAAAGCACTGGGATGCAGCAAAGGGAGTCCCAGGACAAACATATATCCCAATTCAGGACTATCTCAAGAATCAAGAAACTTCCCAAATATACCATCTAACCTTATACATAAAGGAGCTAGAAAAAGAACAGCAACTAAAGTCTAAAGCCAGCAGAAGAAGGGAAATAATCAAGATCAGAGCAGAAATAAACAATATAGCAACAGACAAATAAAGAAACAAACAAAAACAAACAGTAGAACAGATCAATGAAAGAATAAATAAAATTGATAAAGCCCTAATCAGACGTCTCAAAAAGAAAGGAGAAAGGATCCAAGTAGATGAAATCATGAATGAAACAGGAAGGATCACAACCACCACCACAGAAATACAAACAAAAGAGAATACCATGAAAAACTATATGTCAACAAACTGGGCAGTCTAGAAGTAATGGATAAACTCCTAGAAACTCACAAATTACCAAAGCTGAAACAGGAAGAAATAGAAAATTTGAACAGATACATAATCAGCAAAGAAACTGGGTCAAAAAAAAAAAAAATCTCCCAACAAACAAGAGTCAAGGGCAAAGCAGAGTTATACTATCCAAAGCAATCTGCACATTTAATGCAATCCCTATTAATACACCATCAGCGTTCTTTGCAGAGCTAGGCCCAATAATCTAAGTTTATATGGAGCCACAAAGATCCTGAATAGCCAAAGCAATCCTGAAAAAGAAAAAGAAAACTGGAGGCATCATGATTCTGAATTTCAAGATATATTATAAACCTGAGATCATCAAGACAGTATGGTACTACGATAAAAAACAGACACATAGATCAGTGGAACAGAATAGAAAACCCAGATCCACAACTATATGGTAAACTCATCTTTGACAAAGAAGGAGACTATCTAGCAGAAAAAGACAGTCACTTCAACAATGGTATTGGGTAAACTTGATAGCAGCATGCAGGAGAATTAAACTAGACAGCTTTATTACACATCACACAAAGATAAATTCAAAAAGGATGAAAGACCTAAATGTGAGACAGGAAACCATCAAAATTCCAGAAGAGAACACAGACAGTTAGCTCTCTGACCTCAGCCACAGAAACTTCTTATAGACATGATGCCAACGGCAAAGGAGATGAAAGTAAACATGAACTACTGGGACCTCATCAAGATAAAAAGCTTCTGCACAGCCAAGAAAACAATAAACAAAATTAAAAGGCAGCCTATTGAATGGAAGTATATATTTGCAAACAACATATGTGATAAAGGGTTAGTATCCAAAATAAATTAAAAAAATTATCAAACTTAAAACCCAAAAAACAACCCAGTTAAGAAATGGACAGAAGACATGTATAGACACTTCCAAAGAAAACATCGAGATGGCCAACAGACACATAAAAGATGCTCAAGATCACTCATTATCAGGGAAATACAAATCAAAACTACCATGAGATACCACTTCACACTTGTCAGAACGGCTAAAATTAACTACACAAGAAACAACAGGTGTTGGTGAGGATGTGGAGAAAGCGGAACCCTCTTGCACTGCTGGTGGGAATTCAAACTGGTACAGCTACTCTGGAGAAAAGTATGGAGGTTCCTCAAAAAACTAAAAATAGAACTACCCTATGACCCAGCAATTGCACTATTAGGTATTTACCCAAAGGATACACAAGTACAGATTCAAAGGTGCACATCACCCCAATGTTTATAGCAGAATTACCAACAATAGTCAAACTATGGAGAGAGCCCAAATGTCCCTCAACTGATGAATGGATAAAGATGTGGTATATACATACAATGGAATATTATTACTCAGCCAGAAAAAAAAAAAATGAAATCTTGCCATTTGCAAAGACATGGATGGAGGTAAAATGTATTATCCTAAGTGATATAATTCAGTCAGAGTAAGGAAAATGTATGAGTTCACTCGTGTGGAATTTAAGAAACAAAAGTGATGAACATATGGAAAGGAGAGGGGAGAGAAGAAAAGGAAACAAACCACAAGACACTCTTAAAGAACAAACTGAGGGTTGATGGGGGGACCTGGGTGGGAAATAGGTTACATAGGTGATGGGCATTGAGGATGGAACTTGTGATGACCGCTGGGTGTTGTATGTAAATGATGAATCACTGAATTCTACTGCTAAAAGCAATATTGATCTGTATCCTAACTAAAATACAAAAATAAATAAGGAAAAAAAATAAAGTGCATGGCAAGAAATGAATTTATATTATTATATATAAACCTCATTCAAACCCGTATCTGTTCTGATTCCATCCTGTAAGGAATGCTTACATTTTATGAACACTATTTGGCAGTGACATTGTTAGTTGAGTTTATCTCCCTAAAGTCTCTTTTCTTTTTTTTTCTTTTTTTTTTCCTTTACAAATAGTTTATTGTCAAATTAGTTTCCACATAACACCCAGTGCTCATCCCCACAAGTGCCCTCCTACATGCCCATCCTCCTCCCCCCAACATCCATCAGTCCTCAGTTTTTGTCAGCATTCAAGAGTCTCTCATGGTTTGCCTCTCTCCCTTTCCCCCACCATTTCCCCCCTTCTTCTCCCCCTTGGTCCTCAGTTAAATTCCT